>NC_068437.1:44285985-44448485 GCF_023373465.1 Oncorhynchus keta | reverse complement strand
CTGGGGCAGAGAGCTCCTCACCCCCCTAATGGCTGGGGCAGAGAGCTCCTCACCCCCCTAATGGCTGGGGCAGAGAGCTCCTCACCCCCCTAATGGCTGGGGCAGAGAGCTCCTCACCCCCCTAATGGCTGGGGCAGAGAGCTCCTCACCCCCCTAATGGCTGGGGCAGAGAGCTCCTCACCCCCCTAATGGCTGGGGCAGAGAGCTCCTCACCCCCCTAATGGCTGGGGCAGAGAGCTCCTCACCCCCCTAATGGCTGGGGCAGAGAGCTCCTCACCCACCTAATGGCTGGGGCAGAGAGCTCCTCACCCACCTAATGGCTGGGGCAGAGAGCTCCTCACCCCCCTAATGGCTGGGGCAGAGAGCTCCTCACCCCCCTAATGGCTGGGGCAGAGAGCTCCTCACCCCCCTAATGGCTGGCCTTGAGAGCCCCTCGCCCCCATTCCTGGCCCTGTGAGCCCCTCGGCCCCATTCCTGGCCCTAAAAGCCCCTCGCCCCCCTTCTTCCATGAGAGCCCCTCGCCCCATCCCTGGCCCTGAGAGCATCTTGCCCCTATCCCTGGCCCTGAAAGCCCCTTGCTCCCCTCCCAGAGAGCCCCTTGCCCCCCTCCCTGAGATCCCCTCACCCCCCTTCCTCCCAGAGACAATGTGTGCCACTCAGACAGCCAGGCAGAGGCCCCCAGCTGGGCCACATTCGGAAAATGCCACTGAGCATGGGTAGCTTGCTTCACTAGGCTCGGCTGCTCGCGCATCAACACAGAGCCATGCACCGTCGGGAATATTGTTCCAAAGGGTGCCGGCAACACAGCTCTTATCTTTAACACACACACACACACACACACACACACACACACACACACACACACACACACACACACACTGCATCTACCCTGGCTCAACAACCTCTCACTCTCCGGATGTACGCCTTGACACTTGCATCTCTCAAGTGGAAAACAACCCCGCTGATCAATTGTGTGGATTTAGGGGAGGTTACGTGTGTGTGTTGTGTGTGTTGTGTGTGATACAGAAAAAAGAAAGACAAGTGTTTGTCATCCATGGTTGACATTTTGATCCCGACTTAAAGGGGTGTGGACAAGGTTTCTAGAACAGAAGGACGCAGTTTGTGGAGCACTTGACCTTTCTGTCAAGCACACACAGTGTGGCATGCATGCTGTCCTACAGTCGCGTGGTGTGGTCAGGGGAACATGGCCAGTCAACACAAGCCCTAACTAGCCAGCCAGTGAATGAACACTACACTCTGCTGGTAGGTAGTCAGCCTATGCTGCCCGCTATACCCACATCTAAAGCAGAGGATATGACAAAACTAATACTACTCCTCCCAACATGCAACTGGCCTACCTGGCCAGCACACAATAGCTCTTCTCCTGTCAGCATAGTCTGATGCTCCTAAACCTCTACTCTCCTCTCTTTACATTAGTTTTAGAGGTATCAATGTGAGATGGTCATTACTATTTATTACTGATGTCTTTAGGTTTGCATAAGGATTTGCATAATGATTTGCACAAATATTTACATAATGATTTCCATAACGATTTGCATAATAAAGTGTTTGATTGTGTGAAGAATTTTGTTAGAATTCAGAGACCTAATGTTTCATGAAGCTCTAGGTTGTTGAGGCGGTGGATGGTGGGTAAATTGGGTAAATTGGATGTAACGGAAGAATACATCTGTAGTGAGGACAGATCCCTAGCCCCAGAACCCAGAAAAGTGTCTGTGCCCAGAGTGACTATCTGCAGACAATCGAACACCAGTTCATTTCCAGTCTTTAATTGATGACTGCCAGTCAACATGGAGGCAGGGGACTCTGACAGTCCCAGCCGAACCTGTGGAGCAACAGTATCTCCATTTAGGTAAAGGCTAAGCTGTTTGTTTAGGGCCAGAGAGAAACCCATCAATTACTTGTCTTTCAGTGACTGGATATTGGCACACAGTACCTTGCTGCTAAATGGACTGACAATAACAGTGAGGATTGGAACGGGCTTTGGTGTTGTATACAAGAGCTCAAATCCAGATTTATGACAGCCAATGGAATACTGAACAAGGCAGCTTAAAGTAGGATCTCACACACACATACAGTGGTGCATGCAAATCTGTGTGCTGAGGGGCTCTCACGCCGTACGCGGTGCAAGGTCTCATACAGTCAACGGAGTGACTGGTGCTGGTGTGTTCTGGGTGATCCCAGCTCCACAGGCAAATGGAGCATATCGCAACAGTCTCACACGGACTGCTCAGCTAAACAATGCCCAAGTCACCCACTACTCTAGGGAAAAACACCAATCTGTCACACCCTGATCTGTTTCACCTGTGTTTGTGATTGTTTCCACCCCTGTTACATTCCCCAGTTTCTGTGTTGTTGTGGGTTTGTATGTGTGTCTATTTCAGGAAATGGCTTCCTGGATTCCTAAAGCAGCTGATTGGTCGGCCCCTTCGCTGATTGGAGCTCTGACCCCTCCCTCTCGTCAGGGGAAATAGCTTTCTTCAATTACCAACTCCTTCTCCAGCTTGATAAAAGCCAGTGTTCCTTCGTCAGAGAGAAGAGATTGTTTTTATGTCCTGTGTTGGTTGTTGTGGAGATCAGTGAAAGTTTTTGTTGATATTATTTTGTAGCCGCTCCTTCAGAGGTACAGTGGGGAGAACAAGTATTTGATACACTGCTGATTTTGCAGGTTTTCCTACTTACAAAGCATGTAGAGGTCTATCATTTTCATCATAGGTACACTTCAACTGTGAGAGACGGAATCAAAAATCCAGAAAATCACATTGTATGATTTTTAAGTAATTAATTAGCATTTTATTGCATGACAAGTATTTGATCACCTACCAACCAGTAAGAATTCCGGCTCTCACAGACCTGTTAGTTTTTCTTTAAGAAGCCCTCCTGTTCTCCACTCATTACCTGTATTAAGTGCACCTGTTTGAACTTGTTACCTGTATAAAAGACACCTGTCCACACACTCAATCAAACAGACTCCAACCTCTCCACAATGGCCAAGACCAGAGAGCTGTGTAAGGACATCAGGGATACAATTGTAGACCTGCAAAAGGCTGGGATGGGACTAGGCAAGGACAATAGGCAAGCAGCTAATAATAATAATAAGGCATTTACAACTGTTGGCGCAATTATTAGAAAATGGAAGAAGTTCAAGATGACGGTCAATCACCCTCAGTCTGGGGCTCCATGCAGGATCTCACCTCATGGGGCATCAATGATCATGAGGAAGGTGAGGGATCAGCCCAGAACTACACGGAAGGACCTGGTCAATGACCTGAAGAGAGCTGGGACCACAGTCTCAAAGAAAACCATTAGTAACACACTACGCCGTCATGGATTAAAATCCTGCAGCGCACGCAAGGTCCCCCTGCTCAAGCTAGCACATGTCCAGGCCCGTCTGAAGTTTGCCAATGACCATCTGGATGATCCAGAGGAGGAATGGGAAAAGGTCATGTGGTCTGATGAGACAAAAATAGAGCTTTTTGGTCTAAAATCCACTCGCTGTGTTTGGAGGTAGAAGAAGGATGAGTAAAACCCCAAGAACACCATCCCAACCGTGAAGTATGGAGGTGGAAACATCATTCTTTGGGGATGCTTTTCAGCAAAGGGGACAGGATGACGGCACCGTATTGAAGGGAGGACGGATGGGGCCATGTGTCGCGAGATCTTGGCCAACAACCTCCTACCCTCAGTAAGAGCATTGAAGATGGGTCGTGGCTAGGTCTTTCAGCATGACAACGACCCGAAACACACAGCCAGGGCAACTAAAGAGTGGCTCCGTAAGAAGCATCTCAAGGTCCCGGAGTGGCCTAACCAGTCTCCAGACCTGAACCCAATAGAAAATCTTTGGAGGGAGCTGAAAGTCTGTATTGCCCAGCGACAGCCCCGAAACCTGAAGGATCTGGAGAAGGTCTGTATGGAGGAGTGGGCCAAAATCCCTGCTGCAGAGTTTGCAAACCTGGTCAAGAACTACAGGAAACGTATGATCTCTGTAATTGCAAACAAAGGTTTCTGTACCAAATATTAAGTTCTGCTTTTCCGATGTATCAAATAATTATGTCATGCAATAAAATGCAAATGAATTGCTTAAAAATCAGACAATGTGATTTTCTGGATTTTTGTTTTAGATTCCGTCTCTCACAGTTGAAGTGTACCTATGATAAAAATGACAGACCTCTACATGCTTTGTAAGTAGGAAAACCTGCAAAATCGGCAGTGTATCAAAAACTTGTTCTCCCCACTGTATGTGTATACCAATAGCACTTAGTGTTTTGTGGTTATTGAAATTTCACACTTAGAGTGTTGGTAAATTATTCTGTTTAATTTGTTCCCAGGGGGGGAAGGGGAACGCACCTTGGGAGAGTTTAAGCAAGAGGCCTGCGGGCATGCATAACCCAAAGTATTTAATCCTTCTATGCGCACTAGGTAAGACCTGGGCAGACCACCTCCTGTATTTTGGTCAGCGTGCCAGGTGGTGCTAAAGGTTAGGTTGGGAGTGGGAAGGCAGGTAAGGTAGGAGAGGGGATTCCTTAACTTTTACTTTCTTTACTTTGGTTCTGTCCAGCCCCTTTTCCCCACATTACCGTGTGTTAGGAATAATAAATTCCCTGTAAACTGTATTTTCTCTGCCTCTATCTTCCTATATTATTTACCACTGCCTACCCTGAGCCTGCCTGCAGTCTGGTACCGTTGCCCACCTCTGGTTTACTGACCCCTGCTTGCCTTGACTTATCTATTGCCTGCCCCTGTTGGATTATTAAACCCTTGTTAATTCGACATTGTCTGCATCTGGGTCTTACCTTCATACCTGATAGTGCGAACTGGCTATGACTGACCCAGCAGACCCGGGCCAGCTGCGCAACACCATCTCCTCCCAAGGAGCCTCCATTGGTAGGCACAAGGAATTGCTTCGCAGTCTTATGGAGGGCGTCCAAATGTTGACTAAGCGTCATGACCGGGCGCTGGACATGCTGCTGGAGCAATTCCGCGGGTTGTCTGGGGGGGAAGCCTACCATGGTGGTAACCCCACAACCCCTCAGTAACTCTGTGGTAAGCAGTGCCGCCCCACCGGCCACTGCACCTTCCCGGGGGCAACGTTTACCTCCCCCAGAACACTTTAATGGAGAGCCAAGTACCTGTTGTGCGTTTTTAGTTCAGTGGGCCCTCATTTTCGAGCTTCAGCCCTCCTCCTTCCCCCCGGATCACTTCAAGATAGCCTACCTCATCACAGTGATTTCTGGGAGGGCTCTCACCTGGGTTACCGCCGTATGGGAACAACAGCTGGCCATGTGAGTCTGGAGGGGTTCGTGGGAGAGGTGAGGAAGGTTTTTGATGATCTGTTCTCCGAGAGAGAAGCTGCCCGGAAGCGAGGCGGAGGTTAAGGATGAGCTTGCTGCTCGGGAGATGCCCACGGAATTTGACTCCCTCATCGCTTTGACCATCCGCATTGATGGTCGATTGCGGGAACGACGGCTGGAGAGGGATTTAGATTTTGCTTGCATGCCCAGCGATTCCACCTCGCCTCCGAGTCATCTCGAAGTTGCTGAGAGCACCCAAGGTTTCCCGACGTTCCTCAAGAGTCACCGACGATGGCAGAGGCACTGTTTCTCGAACCTATGCAACTGGGCTGTCGCCAGCGGAACGGCAACACAGGATCAACAGAAGGAGCTGTCTGTATTGTGGGACTTTTGGTCATTTTGTGTTCTCTTGCCTGGTAAAAGACCAGGCTCATCGGTAGGAGCAAGTACTCTGGTGGGCCATATGGAGAACTGTTTTGCTTCCCTTACACTCACACCTTTTCATGTCATTCTGACACCACACTGGCTTCTGAACCGAACATCCCCACTCAGCCCCTCTCCATTCCCATGGATGTTAGAGCGCTGGACGGGCGCTCTATAGGTAGGGTCACCCATAACACCACTCCCATCAACCTACGTGTGTCAGGGAATCACAGTGAGACCATTCAATTCCTGCTCATCTAGTCCCCATCAGATTCCTGTGGTTTTGGGATTCGCCAGGCTCCAGTGACACAATCCCCTCATCAACTGTTCTATGGGTGCTATCATGGGCTGGAGTCCGTTCTGCCACACCCATTGTCTGAAGTCAGCGCAACCTGCCCCGGGAAGTCTCCGGACCTCTCCGCCATTCCCACGGAGTACCAGGACCTTCGGGAGGTGTTCAGCAAGTCCTGCACTTCCCTTCCACCGCACCGCCCCTATGATGGCGGGATTGACCTTCTACTTAGCACCAAGCAGCCCCGGGGACATCTGTACTCCCTATTGGGACCAGAGACCAAGGTTACAGAGACCTACATTGGTGGACTCCCTGGCTACAGGATTTATCCGTCCCTCTTCCTCTTCCGCTGGCATAGGTTTCTTCTTTGTGGAGAAAAAGAACAAGACCCTGCACCCATGCATTGACTAGCGAGGACTCAATGACATTACGGTGAAGAACCGTTATCCGCTACCACTCATTTCCTCGGCCTTAGAGCTACTCCAGGAGGCCACTGTTTTCTCCAAGCTGGATCTACGAAACACCTACCACCTGGTATAGATACGTGTGGGGATGAGTGGAAGACTGCCTTCAACACGGCCATCGGCCACTACGAATATCTGGTCATGGCCTTTGGCCTCACTAATGCCCCTGCCGTGTTCCAAGCAGGTGGCCACTCCTGTGGAGGAAAGGGAATTGGGTTTGACTGGGAACCGTCGCTGGAGGCTCCGGACTGGGAACCGTCGCTGGAGGCTCAGAGACTTCTTCAATAAGTGATGAGGCTGTGTGATGATCTAGGCTGCATTATTATTATGTAGAATAGAGGGAAATTTAGAGGGATCAGGAGGGGGAGAGTCACTCTGTCAGTTTAATAAATACTGCTTGGGACTGAGTGGGCTTTCAAGAGACTGCTGCGAGAGGGCAGAGTAGTGTGTGTACATTCATGACAGAGGTGAATGGGGTTTATGTCCATAATCCTGATACAAATAATAGACATGGTGATGTTGTCACGCTCTTTCAAAATCGAACCCAGAAGCAGACCAGGACAAGGAGAGTAGGAAGAAGGTGAGTATTTATTTACAAGTGAATGTGAATGGGTAGATATATCCAGGTGGCGTTAGCGGGCAGCGGTGGTGAGTTGATGGGAGTAAATAGGTGGATCCAATGGGGTAGCGGAATCCTCCGACGACCAGGCGGGAATGGGGTAAATGATCCGGGTGAGTAATGTTCATGGCTAACGATCCGGCAGGGAATGGATGTCAGGTCAGAGCTTTTGAAGGGGAGAGGTGATGATCAGGACAGGTGTGCAGATTACTGATGGGATACAGGTGCGGGTGAACATCGATCTCCCAACAAGCTAATTCGCCCGGCAACCAGACAGGGTGCGTTCCAGGACACCGGAAACACACTCCAGGACAGAAACACAAGCAAACACAGACTCAGGAAGCGGGATTCGTGACAGATGTACTGTAATCCCATATTGGATATATACAGGAAGCAATAGACAGTCAGTCTATATTTTCCAATGGGCAATCCAAAACAGAAAATGACCAGGTATAAACTAAGGTATATACTGTATGTACTGTAAGGCCAGAGAGGGAGAGGTAAAGCTAGGTTAAACCCAGCGAGACAGAGTAATGAGCCTGTGTCAGGGTTTAATGAGCCTGTGAGTTTGACAAGACCCTGGACATGGCCACTGATACAGCCCTGACAAGACCCTGGACATGGCCACTGATAGAGCCCTGAGAAGACCCTGGACATGGCCACTGATACAGCCCTGAGAAGACCCTGGACATGGCCACTGATACAGCCCTGACAAGACCCTGGACATGGCCACTGATACAGCCCTGACAAGACCCTGGACATGGCCACTGATACAGCCCTGACAAGACCCTGGACATGGCCACTGATACAGCCCTGACAAGACCCTGGACATGGCCACTGATACAGCCCTGAGAAGACCCTGAACATGGCCACTGATACAGCCCTGACAAGACCCTGGACATGGCCACTGATACAGCCCTGAGAAGACCCTGGACATGGCCACTGATACAGCCCTGAGAAGACCCTGAACATGGTCACTGATACAGCCCTGAGAAGACCCTGGACATGGCCACTGATACAGCCCTGACAAGACCCTGAACATGGCCACTGATACAGCCCTGACAAGACCCTGGACATGGCCACTGATACAGCCCTGAGAAGACCCTGAACATGGCCACTGATACAGCCCTGAGAAGACCCTGGACATGGCCACTGATACAGCCCTGAGAAGACCCTGGACATGGCCACTGATACAGCCCTGAGAAGACCCTGGACATGGCCACTGATACAGCCCTGAGAAGACCCTGGACATGGCCACTGATACAGCCCTGAGAAGACCCTGGACATGGCCACTGATACAGCCCTGAGAAGACCCTGGACATGGCCACTGATACAGCCCTGACAAGACCCTGAACATGGCCACTGATACAGCCCTGAGAAGACCCTGGACATGGCCACTGATACAGCCCTGACAAGACCCTGGACATGGCCACTGATACAGCCCTGACAAGACCCTGGACATGGCCACTGATACAGCCCTGAGAAGACCCTGGACATGGCCACTGATACAGCCCTGACAAGACCCTGGACATGGCCACTGATACAGCCCTGACAAGACCCTGAACATGGCCACTGATACAGCCCTGAGAAGACCCTGGACATGGCCACTGATACAGCCCTGAGAAGACCCTGGACATGGCCACTGATACAGCCCTGACAAGACCCTGGACATGGCCACTGATACAGCCCTGACAAGACCCTGGACATGGCCACTGATACAGCCCTGACAAGACCCTGAACATGGCCACTGATACAGCCCTGAGAAGACCCTGGACATGGCCACTGATACAGCCCTGAGAAGACCCTGGACATGGCCACTGATACAGCCCTGACAAGACCCTGGACATGGCCACTGATACAGCCCTGACAAGACCCTGGACATGGCCACAAGACAAGACCCTGGACATGGCCACTGATACAGCCCTGAGAAGACCCTGAACATGGCCACTGATACAGCCCTGACAAGACCCTGGACATGGCCACTGATACAGCCCTGAGAAGACCCTGGACATGGCCACTGATACAGCCCTGAGAAGACCCTGAACATGGTCACTGATACAGCCCTGAGAAGACCCTGGACATGGCCACTGATACAGCCCTGACAAGACCCTGAACATGGCCACTGATACAGCCCTGACAAGACCCTGGACATGGCCACTGATACAGCCCTGAGAAGACCCTGAACATGGCCACTGATACATCCCTGAGAAGACCCTGAACATGGCCACTGATACAGCCCTGAGAAGACCCTGGACATGGCCAATGATACAGCCCTGAGAAGACCCTGGACATGGCCACTGATACAGCCCTGAGAAGACCCTGGACATGGCCACTGATACAGCCCTGAGAAGACCCTGGACATGGCCACTGATACAGCCCTGACAAGACCCTGAACATGGCCACTGATACAGCCCTGACAAGACCCTGGACATGGCCACTGATACAGCCCTGAGAAGACCCTGAACATGGCCACTGATACAGCCCTGAGAAGACCCTGAACATGGCCACTGATACAGCCCTGAGAAGACCCTGGACATGGCCACTGATACAGCCCTGAGAAGACCCTGGACATGGCCACTGATACAGCCCTGAGAAGACCCTGGGCATGGCCACTGATACAGCCCTGAGAAGACCCTGGACATGGCCACTGATACAGCCCTGAGAAGACCCTGGACATGGCCACTGATACAGCCCTGACAAGACCCTGGACATGGCCACTGATACAGCCCTGACAAGACCCTGGACATGGCCACTGATACATCCCTGAGAAGACCCTGAACATGGCCACTGATACAGCCCTGAGAAGACCCTGGACATGGCCACTGATACAGCCCTGACAAGACCCTGAACATGGCCACTGATACAGCCCTGACAAGACCCTGGACATGGCCACTGATACAGCCCTGAGAAGACCCTGAACATGGCCACTGATACAGCCCTGAGAAGACCCTGAACATGGCCACTGATACAGCCCTGAGAAGACCCTGGACATGGCCACTGATACAGCCCTGAGAAGACCCTGGACATGGCCACTGATACAGCCCTGAGAAGACCCTGGACATGGCCACTGATACAGCCCTGAGAAGACCCTGGACATGGCCACTGATACAGCCCTGACAAGACCCTGGACATGGC
Organism: Oncorhynchus keta; assembly: GCF_023373465.1. Taxonomy (NCBI): domain Eukaryota; kingdom Metazoa; phylum Chordata; class Actinopteri; order Salmoniformes; family Salmonidae; genus Oncorhynchus; species Oncorhynchus keta. Next base: position 44,438,243 of record NC_068437.1, on the reverse strand, counting down.
CACTGATACAGCCCTGAGAAGACCCTGGACATGGCCACTGATACAGCCCTGACAAGACCCTGGACATGACCACTGATACAGCCCTGAGAAGACCCTGGACATGGCCACTGATACAGCCCTGACAAGACCCTGGACATGGCCACTGATACAGCCCTGAGAAGACCCTGGACATGGCCACTGATACAGCCCTGAGAAGACCCTGAACATGGCCACTGATACAGCCCTGAGAAGACCCTGGACATGGCCACTGATACAACCCTGACAAGACCCTGGACATGGCCACTGATACAGCCCTGAGAAGACCCTGGACATGGCCACTGATACAGCCCTGACAAGACCCTGGACATGGCCACTGATACAGCCCTGAGAAGACCCTGGACATGGCCACTGATACAGCCCTGACAAGACCCTGGACATGGCCACTGATACAGCCCTGACAAGAGCCCCCTGGACATGGCCACTGATACAGCCCTGAGAAGACCTGGAACATGGCCACTGATACAGCCCTGAAGCCACATGATACAGCCCTGACAAGACCCTGGACATGGCCACTGATACAGCCCTGACAAGACCCTGGACATGGCCACTGATACAGCCCTGACAAGACCCTGAACATGGCCACTGATACAGCCCTGACAAGACCCTGGACATGGCCACTGATACAGCCCTGAGAAGACCCTGAACATGGCCAGACCCTGGAACATGGCCACTGATACAGCCCTGACAAGACCCTGACAAGACCCTGGACATGGCCGCTGATACAGCCCTGACAAGACCCTGGACATGGCCACTGATACAGCCCTGACAAGACCCTGGACATGGCCACTGATACAGCCCTGACAAGACCCTGGACATGGCCACTGATACAGCCCTGAGAAGACCCTGAACATGGCCACTGATACAGCCCTGAGAAGACCCTGAACATGGCCACTGATACAGCCCTGACAAGACCCTGAACATGGCCACTGATACAGCCCTGACAAGACCCTGGACATGGCCACTGATACAGCCCTGACAAGACCCTGGACATGGCCACTGATACAGCCCTGACAAGACCCTGGACATGGCCACTGATACAGCCCTGACAAGACCCTGGACATGGCCACTGATACAGCCCTGACAAGACCCTGGACATGGCCACTGATACAGCCCTGACAAGACCCTGGACATGGCCACTGATACAGCCCTGACAAGACCCTGGACATGGCCACTGATACAGCCCTGACAAGACCCTGGACATGGCCACTGATACAGCCCTGACAAGACCCTGGACATGGCCACTGATACAGCCCTGACAAGACCCTGGACATGGCCACTGATACAGCCCTGACAAGACCCTGAACATGGCCACTGATACAGCCCTGACAAGACCCTGGACAAGACCCTGACAAGACCCTGGACATGGCCACTGATACAGCCATGGCCACTGATACTGAGAAGACCCTGGACATGGCCAGAGCCCTGAGAAGACCCTGGACATGGCCACTGATACAGCCCTGACAAGACCCTGGACATGGCCACTGATACAGCCCTGACAAGACCCTGGACATGGCCACTGATACAGCCCTGAGAAGACCCTGAACATGGCCACTGATACAGCCCTGAGAAGACCCTGAACATGGCCACTGAGCCCTGAGAAGACCCTGAACAGCCACTGATACAGCCCTGAGAAGACCCTGAACATGGCCACTGATACAGCCCTGACAAGACCCTGAACATGGCCACTGATACAGCCCTGACAAGACCCTGGACATGGCCACTGATACAGCCCTGACAAGACCCTGGACATGGCCACTGATACAGCCCTGACAAGACCCTGAACATGGCCACTGATACAGCCCTGACAAGACCCTGAACATGGCCACTGATACAGCCCTGACAAGACCCTGGACAGCCACTGACAAGACCCTGGACATGGCCACTGATACAGCCCTGACAAGACCCTGGACATGGCCACTGATACAGCCCTGACAAGACCCTGGACATGGCCACTGAAGACCCTGAACATGGCCACTGATACAGCCCTGACAAGACCCTGGACATGGCCACTGATACAGCCCTGACAAGACCCTGGACATGGCCACTGATACAGCCCTGACAAGACCCTGGACATGGCCACTGATACAGCCCTGACAAGACCCTGGACATGGCCACTGATACAGCCCTGACAAGACCCTGGCCACTGATACATGGCCACTGATACAGCCCTGACAAGACCCTGGACATGGCCACTGATACAGCCCTGACAAGACCCTGGACATGGCCACTGATACAGCCCTGAGAAGACCCTGGAACATGGCCACTGATACAGCCCTGACAAGACCCTGGAACATGGCCACTGATACAGCCCTGACAAGACCCTGGACATGGCCACTGACCCTGACAAGACCCTGGACATGGCCACTGATACAGCCCTGACAAGACCCTGGACATGGCCACTGATACAGCCCTGACAAGACCCTGGACATGGACCACTGATACAGCCCTGAGAAGACCCTGAACATGGCCACTGATACAGCCCTGACAAGACCCTGGACATGGCCACTGATACAGCCCTGAGAAGACCCTGGACATGGCCACTGATACAGCCCCTGACAAGACCCTGAACATGGCCACTGACAAGACCCTACATGGCCCTGAGCCCTGAGAAGACCCTGAACATGGCCACTGATACAGCCCTGACAAGACCCTGGACATGGCCACTGATACAGCCCTGACAAGACCCTGGACATGGCCACTGATACAGCCCTGAGAAGACCCTGAACATGGCCACTGATACAGCCCTGAAGACCCTGAACATGGCCACTGATACAGCCCTGACAAGACCCTGAACATGGCCACTGATACAGCCCTGACAAGACCCTGGACATGGCCACTGATACAGCCCTGACAAGACCCTGGACATGGCCACTGATACAGCCCTGACAAGAAGCCACTGATACAGCCCTGACAAGACCCTGGACATGGCCACTGATACAGCCCTGACAAGACCCTGAACATGGCCACTGATACAGCCCTGACAAGACCCTGGACATGGCCACTGATACAGCCCTGAGAAGACCCTGAACATGGCCACTGATACAGCCCTGACAAGACCCTGAACATGGCCACTGATACAGCCCTGAGAAGACCCTGAACATGGCCACTGATACAGCCCTGACAAGACCCTGAACATGGCCACTGATACAGCCCTGAGAAGACCCTGAACATGGCCACTGATACAGCCCTGACAAGACCCTGAACATGGCCACTGATACAGCCCTGACAAGACCCTGGACATGGCCACTGATACAGCCCTGACAAGACCCTGGACATGGCCACTGATACAGCCCTGACAAGACCCTGAACATGGCCACTGATACAGCCCTGACAAGACCCTGGACATGGCCACTGATACAGCCCTGACAAGACCCTGGATGGGGATTAGCTGAACCCTCTGGGTCAGAGGTGACTCTGGCAACGTCAACCGCCACTTTCCCATGCTGCCCTGCATGTATCAGTCCATGATAGCCAAATGAGCTGGCTTCACTACTAATGATGTCTTACTCTAACTGGCCTCTAAAGCACAGTGCTGTTGTATAGTATGTAACTTTGTTCTGTACAAAACATAGAGAAGTGGATCTCTTCTGGTTTAAATATATATTGATGGGAGGTAAGGAGAGAGGACAGGGTTCTGGTTGGTTTAAATATATATCTAAATGGCAGGTGAGGAGAGAGGACAGGGTTCTGGTTGGTTTAAATATATCTCAATGGGAGTTTGAGGAGTGAGGACAGGGTTCTGGTTGGTTTAAATATATCTAGATGGGAGGTGAGGAGAGAGGACAGGGTTCTGGTTTATTTAGATGGGAGGGGACAGCAGATAGAAAAATCAAATAATGAAAATACCAGGAACATCATCATTAAAACAAATGTCAGCTGGGTGAGTGACAGCTGCTCCTCCAGAGAGCAGGGCATGTCACCGGGCACTGCAGCCAGCAAGCCTCTCAGAGCTGCCTGCCTCCCTGCTTGCCTCCCTGCCCCAGCCACAGAGAGTCACCGGTGGGAAAACAATGTGTGACCCCTCCACAGATGTGCCTGGAGGGCGCCTGTCACAAGTGCTTAGCGTGCCCCTGTCTGTGGTTCTCTGTGGCTCCGTCACAGGTCAGTGGGTGACAGGCGGGGGCAGCCCGCCTCGCTGGCCACAAACCCATCCCTGATTAGGGCACACTGGGAAAAGGTGTGCCACGCCATTTAATCAGCTTGTAGCAACAACATCCATTCTCAACACTTCACCTCTCTTCTACTCTGTCAGGTGTCATTAACATCTGAATAATGGTGCCCATGTATTATTTGGTATCATTATGTGAAAGAGGTTGTATTCATTAAGAGGCATTTACTGGTATTTATGAGCGTCACATTCGTTTAAAGAAGGATTGGACCAAGGTGCAGGGTGGTAGGCGTACATCTTTCTTTATTAGATAACACAGAAGAAAACTCCGGACCGTAGATCGTCGCCGGGGACTGGAGGCTCCGGACCGCAGACTGTCGCTGGAGGCTCCAGGCCATGGATCGTCATTGGAGGCTCCAGGCCATGGATCGTCATTGGAGGCTCCAGGCCATGGATCGTCATTGGAGGCTCCAGGCCATGGATCGTCATTGGAGGCTCCAGGCCATGGATCGTCATTGGAGGCTCCAGGCCATGGATCGTCATTGGAGGCTCCAGGCCATGGATCGTCATTGGAGGCTCCAGGCCATGGATCGTCATTGGAGGCTCCAGGCCATGGATCGTCATTGGAGGCTCCAGGCCATGGATCGTCATTGGAGGCTCCAGGCCATGGATCGTCATTGGAGGCTCCAGGCCATGGATCGTCATTGGAGGCTCCAGGCCATGGATCGTCATTGGAGGCTCCTGGCCATGGATCGTCATTGGAGGCTCCGGGCCATGGATCGTCATTGGAGGCTCCTGGCCATGGATCGTCATTGGAGGCTCCTGGCCATGGATCGTCACTGGAAGCTTCAGGCCATGGATCATCACTGGAGGCTTCGGGCCATGGATCGTCACTGGAGGCTCCAGGCCATAGATCGTCACTGGAAGCTTCAGGCCATGGATCATCACTGGAGGCTCCGGGCCATGGATCGTCACTGGAGGCTCCGGGCCATAGCTCGTCACTGGAAGCTTCAGGCCATGGATCATCACTGGAGGCTTCGGGCCATGGATCATCACTGGAGGCTTCATGCGTGAAGCAGGCACAGGACGTACCAGGCTGGAGACAGGCAATGGAGGCCGGGTGCATGGAGCTGGCACAGGATATACTGGACCGTGGGGGCGCACTGGAGGTCTGGAGCGTAGAGCTGGCACAACCTGTCCTGGCTGGATGCTCATTTTAGCCCGGCAAGTGCGGGGCGCTGGCACAGGACGCACTGGGCTGTGAAGGCGCACTGGAGACACAGTGCGTAGAACTGGAACACATTGTACCGGAAAGGTGACAAACACCTCAGGGCGAGTGCGTGGAGGAGACACTGGAGGCCAGATGCGTGAAACTGGTGCATATGACACTGGACTGTTGTCACGCGCCTCAACATGACCGCTCTGCAGCACTCTCAACACCTCTCTCCGGAATCTCTTGTCTAGTTCCTCATTCGACTCCCTGACTGGCTCTGATTCACCCCTCGGCTCCGCCGACCACTCCGTGTGCCCCCAATTTTTTGGAAGCCCCTCGGGCTTCCGTCGTGGTTGCGAACCCCGGTGTCGTTGTTGTTCCTCCCTCGCTGCCTCCGTCTGCTCTCATGGAAGGCGATCCTTTCTGTCCAGGATCCTTTACCGTCTAATATATCTTCCCATGTCCAGGATGTCTGCTCCTCCTGGCCGCACTGCTTGGTCCTTTGGTGGTGGGATCTTCTGTCACGTTCGTTTAAAGAAGGATTGGACCAAGGTGCAGCGTGGTAGGCATACATCTTTCTTTATTAGATGACACCAAAGAAAACAACAAATACATAACGAAACGCACAGTTCTGTACGGCTGGAAAGCAACCGTACAAAAACAAGATCCCACAAACTAAGGTGGGAAAAAGGCTGCCTAAGTATGATCCCCAATCAGAGACAACGATAGACAGCTGCATCTGATTGGGAACCAGACCAGGCCAACATAGAAAATACAACATAGATTGTACACCTAGTCACACCCTGACCTAACCAAATAGAGAATAAAAAGGCTCTCTCGGGTCAGGGCGTGACAATGAGATTCAATTTACGTTATTAATGTAATAACTTAATCTGCATAATTCTTGTTCAGCTTCATAGCCAAAATGACACCAATTTAAAGGACGAACCAGAAATATAACGGTTTATGCGGAACTCTCACAATACATGTAGACCAGAAAAAAAGCTGCTTCTTAAAAATAATGAATTCTACTACTGTATATTAATACTTGCTCTCTTTTCCACATATTTTCACTTTATAACAGATAGTTTTAATTACTTTTTAAAATCTCACTATGGACACCACCAATTAAAAGGCAGTTATTGTATTATGCGTTTTAAAATAAATCTGTTAGAATTGATTTACTGTAATTGTTAAATATAAAGTAATATAGGATCATTCGGATAGCAATTGTATTCATTACAATTCTGCAAGAGGAAAATTGTCGATTCAGTTGCATATTGATAAGCATTACATATTTAATTTAAAGTTATATTTAACATCTAATATGAGAGGAATGATTTATTCATATATTCATAGTCAGTTGGAGCATACAGCAGAACTGGATTTCCCTGGTCTTTTAAATTCATTGGTATTAATCAATAGGTGATATTTCAAGTTTTTTTAATAGAAAAATATAATTATTTTTGTTATGAGAGGTTCAATTAAAGCTGCGTGTGTGGGGTCAATTGGAAGGCTGCGTGTGTGGGGTCTATTGGAAGGCTGCGTGTGTGGGGTCAATTGGAAGGCTGCGTGTGTGGAGTCAAGTGGAAGGCTGCGTGTGTGGGGTCAATTGGATGGCTGCGTGTGTGGGGTCAATTGGAAGGCTGCGTGTGTGGGGTCAATTGGAAGGCTGCGTGTGTGGGGTAATTTGGAAGGCTGCGTGTGTGGGGTCAATTGGAAGGCTGTGTGTTTGGGGTAATTTGGAAGGCTGCGTGTGTGGAGTCAATTGGAAGGCTGCGTGTGTGGGGTCAATTGGAAGGCTGCGTGTGTGGGGTCATTTGGAAGGGTGCGTGTGTGGAGTCAATTGGAAGGCTGCGTGTGTGGAGTCAATTGAAATACTGCGTGTGTGGGGTCATTTGGAAGGCTGCGTGTGTGGGGTCATTTGGAAGGGTGCGTGTGTGGGGTCAATTGGAATACTGCGTGTGTGTTGCCTTTTAGAATGGATATGTTTTCCTTCACACAACAATGACTATAATGACAACTGGAGCATGAGGACATGGGATGGGCCCGGGTGAGTGGATCAAACACAATGCAATTGGTTTCAGTTGCAAACGAGACACATCATCATACCTAATGTGTAGCCTACTCCAACCCCTACCCTCCACTCAGTGCGCAGTGGGCTGAGGTATACACACCCATTTAACACAGTAAAACCATTCACCCTACTCTGGAGCACATCTGGCGCTGCGTGAGGTAATCTAGCGGTACAGTAGCACTGCTGTTGCATTACTTGTTGAGCGTCTGAGCTACTATGATTTAGCATGGACTCGTAATGAATCGTGAAGCGACTAATCTTATATTGTTAATTAAATTGCAGGCTGAAATGTATGGTGGAAGCACAGTGTTGAAACTGTGTGTGACTATGTGTGTGACTGTGTGTGTGAGTGTGTGTGTGTGTGTGTGTGTGTGGTGGTGTGTTGGGGTGAGGATGCATCATGTACTAGGAACCACAGTGTGCCTCTCCACTCAAACAGAGAGAATCTGGTCATTAGAGTAGAGTGCTGCTAACGCTCACACATCACATCATATACAGTAGGACATAGGAAAGGGTCTTAAGGTATTTCATTGTCTCTGACATTTGTATTTTTTTTGCAAAAAATTCCAAAATACTATTTTCACATTGTCATTATGGGGCATTGTGTGTAGATTGGTTAGCATCTTTTTTTATTGAATCCATTTTAGAATAAGGCTGTAACGTAACAAAATCTGGAAAAAGGGAAGGGGTCTGAATGCTTCTCTACATGATGACCAGAGAATGACTTACAAAGTGTAAAATAAACTTTATTAAATTGTTCATATTGTGCTATGATCTTGTCAGATCAGACTACATCAGAAATGCAGCTGGTGTTCTCTCATAACCTCTGTCTCTGACATTCTTCTATTTCTCACAGGAGGATGTTGACCTAATAAACCAAAATAATGACAGATTCATAGAGCTTCATAAAAAAAAGTACAAATATTTCCAAACTCTACCCTTGAACTGTAGTAGAACACTGAAATGTGTGTAACATAACTGGGTTAAGTCACAACCCCATTTTCATGTGTTTTTGTGAGCACTGTGACCTGCCCACGGTCTGTCTGCCTGTCAATTTCTAGTGTTATGAGTCGTATGTACGGGATATACAGTGGGGCAAAAAAGTATTTAGTCAGCCACCAATTGTGCAAGTTCTCCCACTTAAAAAGATAAGAGAGGCCTGTAATTTTTACCATAGGTACACTTCAACTATGACAGAAAATAATCCCATCCTGCAGGTAGGTCAGAACCAACCCTGGGGCCGCCTGTAGCAAAGGTCAAAGGGTAAAATGATGTCATCAGAATATGTCGACACAGCCACAACACAACAGAGGCCAGATAGAGAGACATGATCGTGATCTCACAGCACTGCATAAAACATTACAAAATGCCAGGATCTGTTTTCCAAATCGATAATGCAAAAATTGGACAATGTGGAATACAGGAATTTCTGCTTGCTATTTCTTAGGAGCCTTTCCTCCATTGTCTTTTGACTTGGATAATAAAGAACAAACTTTTGGAAAAATGCTGCCATCTTTTCCAAAGCTCCACTGTTGAAATGGACTTCCTTTGATCTTGTGCATTTGCAGGGCATGAAGACAGACAAAGTGAATAGCAAGGATATTAATAGTATTACTTTATCTACGTATGCAGGGAACACTAGATGGAAGCATAATGGGAAGCTTCTCTGAATGTTTGAGTATGTGGGCCTCTGTCTATGAAAAAGCCTCCTGGTTCTCCAGAGGGACTGTCACAGAGGACACAGCCAGGCAGAGCTGGGCATGGCCCTACTCAGGATCTCCCCTGTCAAGCACAGCGAGAGGATGGGAGGGGGTAGAATGGGGTGGGGTAGAATAGGGTGGGGAGAGAGAGAGAGAGAGAGAGAGAGAGAGAGAGAGAGAGAGAGAGAGAGAGAGAGAGAGGGAAGAAGACCCTTGTATGTGAGTTAAAAGAGGCAGAAGATGAAACAAGATGTCACAAATGGGCTGAGTTATTATGCTTGACTAATTCTGGGATGACTTCACTCCAAGTACCACTCACGTCAGGCAACTGTCCGAGTCACTGAGCTCCTAAGCCAATGAGAATGGGATTTCACAGTTCAGAGCCATGAAGGGGGCATCATTCTCCATCTGGTCTTACTATTCCCTGATACTTTTCAGCAGCATAACCATAACCTCACCACAACTAAGAAACATCTCATCCCCAAACAGGGTCTCGTTTAAGTAGAAAGCGAGAGGCAAGAAGCGGACGCCATTGAAGCGCATTGTGTAATGAACCAACAGCCACATTTAACACAAGGACTCTGAAGTTGACTCATTAAAACAGTGCATATACATGTATATTAGCTTATAATGGCCTAGGGTGTGGATATGGAATCAGAATGAATAGGCCTGTGATTCAGTGCAACATCCATCCATCCGATCTGAATCACTCCCACTCTACCATTACTCCCATTGAGAGAGCAGGCTCTGGAGTATGTCAAGTCTGTGATGTCACTGCTAATTTGAACATATTAAATGACGTTATCATCACGTTATGTAAAATGGTGTCATATACGCTGATGAAGAAGACACAGTAGTGGATCCCATTAACAGATCTCTTCTCAAGCCCCCCAGGCGAGGCAATGAAAGGGAATGGTTAGGGACGTTTCCATACGGTCTTCTGCACGCAGCAACAAGACATGGCTAATCAGTGAACTGAGGGATATGCCGTCTCTGGTGCCTGTTCTATATCATTCACACACTTTCCTCAGACAGTTCACATGCAAACGGTTCTTCTCACCGTAGAGTAGTATTTTATTAACATCCCCATTAGCTATGACCAATCAGCAGCCACTCTACCTGGGGTACAAAGAGAGACAAAACATGAAATCAAACAAAACATTGTGCATTATACAAATGTATATTGCTCCATTATTACACTACAATATTACAATACTAAATTACATTACTAAGAATAGTGTGTGGGTATGTGTTTTAGAGCGTGTGTGTGTGTGTGTGTGAGTGAGTGAGTGTCTCTTCACAGTCTGTGTTGGGCCGTGAGGTGTTGTTTATCTGTTTTTTAAATCAGATTTGACTGTCAGTATGAGTTACCTGAGGTGGCAGAGAGTTCCATCTAGCCATGGCTCTATTTAGTACTGTGCATTTCTTAGCCTCTGATGGCATGTCTTGTAGGTATGTATGAGTGTCTGAGCAGCTGTGTGTTAGCCGACAGATGACCCTGTTATTTGTTTTGTTGCCAGGTGTCTACTGGTTAGGAAGGTTCTTCTGGACAACGCATTACAAAGCACAGTAGAATATCTCTCTATGACAATGTAACATGCATGATTGGCATGTGACAGTCACATGGTCACATAAAAAGGAAGTGGAAGGGAGGTTAATGACAAAACTGACATGTGCAGTCTGAGTGATACTGATGTGACTGATATGATGCTATGCTTTCAATCTTGCCTTGCCAAGTCGATACTTACTGTACAGTATCAACCAATTAGGTCCCTGCTAACCTAACACAATTTCACATCCCATGCAAGAGGGGAGGAACTGTTCATCTGGGGCTCACTGAACAGTGAAATGTAGATAAATTAGGGTGGGAAAGTGTGAAATCCAGATGAGCATGGGCCCAGAACGCTGCTGCCTGGGCCTCTGTGTCTGTTACACATGGATTTGAGCACAGCCTGGTGTGCAGGACAATAAGCACTACATCCAGTCCACTGAGTGGATCCAGGCCTGGTGAACTGGAACTCACCTAGACCGTACAGTACACAATAACAACAATCACAACAACAACAACAACAGAAACAGAAGAGGAACTCTGACTGGCCAGATGGGCTCCACTGGGTTCCACACGTGGAGGGTTAGTGATCCCTGGTCGACCCTTCTCTAACTCCCACAACCACCAAACTTTGCGTTGACAGAAGTAACTTCTAAACCCAAGAGCTAGTGTATGTGGGACAATGCTGTTGGTTGACATCACCAAAGAGCTTAGAAAAAGGTATACTGTTGTGTAGAAATGTTTAACTTCCTACAGGATATTGAGGGATACCTTGGTTATGATCCATATACACTGAGTACACCAAACAGGAGGAACACCTTCCTATTATTGAGTCCTCCCCTTCATCTACACTGATTGAAGTGGATTTGACAAGTGTCATCAATTAGGGATCATAGCTTTTACCTGGATTCACCTGGTCAGTCTATGTCATGGAAAGAGCAGGTGTCCTTAATGTTTTGTACACTCAGTGTATGTGCTGTTGGCCATCCCTTAGAGCGCTCTGGGCCCTTGTCCTGATCCTGGTCCGCTTTACAACTGTTGCAAAAGGAACCAGCACCACTTACTGAAGCACATATTAAGACATAGTTAGAGAGCACATTAAAGCCTGTGGAATACCAGTGTGCAAAGAACACTAAACAAAAATAAACACAACATGTAAAGTGTTGGACCCATGTTTCACGATCTGAGATAAAAGATCCCTGAAATGTTCCATACATACAAAAAGCTTATTTCTCAAAAATGTTGTGCACAAACGTGTTTACATCATTTATCGCATGCCAAGATGATCCATCCACCTGACAGGTGTGGCATATCAAGAAGCTGATTAACCTCTATGGGATCGGTGTCCCTAAACCAGGACAGTTGTTGCTCAATATGCGATAATGTGACTAGAATGACGTTGTAAACAACAGGCAACTTTCCGGGACATAAACATGTCTTATTTGGACGAAAAGCTTAAATTCTTGTTAATCTAACTGCAGTGTCCAATTTACAGTAGCTATTACAGCAAGAAAATACCTTGCTATTGTTTGAGGATAGTGCATAACAACAAAGCACTTTTATCACAGCAACTGGTTTGATACCACTGAAGGAAAATAATGCACTTACATTCAGTAACCTTGCTCTGATTCGTCATCCTGAGGGTCCCAAAATGTATGCTACTTATATGCTAGTTTTGTTTGATAAAATACATTTTTATATTCAAATGTAGGAACGGGGTTCTACAGTTTGACCCCAAGCTGTCTCTGGCTCATTATACAAGTGCACCTTGTGTTGTGGCCACCATAAAATGTGCAGTTTTGACACACAACACAATGCCACAGATATCTCAAGTTTTTAGGGAGCGTGCAATTGGCATGCTGACTGCCACCAGAGCTGTTGCCAGAGGATTTCATGTTCCTTTCTCTATCATAATGTTCAACTGACCTCAAAACCGCAGGCCACGTGTAACCACGCCATCCCCTCCACATCCAGCTTCTTCACCTGCAGGATCGTCTGAGACCAGCCACTCGGACAGCTGATGAAACTGTGGGTTTGCACAGTTTGCACAGTCCCCACAGTGACCGTACGCACATATCCCAACCAGAAGCCATGGATTACAGGCAACATCTGCATCAAGCTAAATGCTAGAGCTGCCGCTTCCAAGGAGCAGGACCCTAATCCGGATGCTTATAAGAAATCCCGCCATGCCCTCAGCTAAATGCCTGTTACGCTCGCTTCGAGGCAAGCAACACTGAAGCATGCACGAAAGCATCAGCTGTTCTGGATGACTGTGTGATAACGCTCTCGGTAGCCGATGTGAGCAAAACCTTTAAACAGGTCAACATCCACAAAGGCGCAGGGCCAGACGGATTACCAGGATGTGTACTCAAAGCATTCACGGGCAAACTGGCAAGTTTCTTCACTGACATTTTCAACTTTCCCTCTGTTTCAAGCAGACCACTGTGCCCTTGTGCCCAAGAAGGCAAAGGTAACCTGCCTAAATGATTACCGCCACGTAGCACTCACGTCGGTAGCCATGAAGTGCTTTGAAAGGCTGGTCATGGCTCACATCAACAGTATCCTCCCGGATACTCTAGACCCACTCCAATTCGCATACCTCCCCAACAGATCCACAGATGACGCAATCTCAATTGCACTCCACACTGCCCTTTCCCACCTGGACAAAAGGAACACCTATCTGAAAATGCTGTTCATTGTCTACAGCTCAGTGTTCAACACCATAGTGCACACAAAGCTCATCACTAAGCTAAGGATCCTGGTACTAAGCACCTCCCTCTGCAACTGGATCCTGGACTTCCTGACGGGCTGCCCCCAGGTGGTAAGGGTAGGAAACAAATATGTCTGCCACCCTGATCCTCAACACTGGGGCCCCTCAAGGGTGTTTACTTAGTCCCCTCCTGTACTCCCTGTTCACCATTGACTGTGTCGCCAAGCACGACTCTAACATCATCATTAAATTTGATGACGACAAAACAGTGGTAGGCCTGATCACCGACAACGATAAGACAGCCTATAGGGAGGTGATCAGAGAACTAACAGTGTGGTGCCAGGACAACAACCTCTCCCTCAATGTGAGCAAGACGAAGGAGCTGACCGTGGACTACAGGAAAAGGTGGGCCGAACAGGCCCTAATTAACATCAACTGGGGCTGGAGTGGAGCGGGTTGAGAGTTTCAAGTTCCTTGATGTCCACATCACCAATGAACTATCATGGTCCAAATACACCAAGACAGTTGTGAAGAGGGCATGACAACACCTTTTCCCCTCAGGAGACTGAAAAGATTTGACATGGGTCACCAGATCCTGAAAAAGTTCTACAGCTGCACCATTGAGAGCATCCTGACCGGTTGCATCACCGCCTGGTATGGCAACTGCTCAGCATCTGACCGTAAGGCGCTACAGAGGATGGTGCGTACGGCCCAGTACTTCACTGGGGCCAAGCTTCCTGCCATCCAGGACCTATATAATAGGGGGTGTCAGAGGAAAGCCCGTAAAATTGTCAGAGACTCCAGTCACCCAAGACTGTTTTCTCTGCTACTGCATGACAAGTGTACCGGAGCGCCAAGTCTAGGACCAAAAGGCTCCTTAACAGCTTCTACCCCAAAGCCATAAGACTGCTGAACAATTAATCAAATGGGCACCTTAATATTTACATTGACCCCCATTTGATTTGTACACCGCTGATACTCGTTGTTTCTTATCTACACATAGTCACTTCACCCCAACCAACATGTACAAATTACCTCAACTAACCTGTACCCCCGCACACTGACTTGATACCGATACCCCCTGTATATATATATATATATATATCCCCTGCCTCATTATTGTTGTGTTATTGTGTAACTTTTATTTATTTAAAAAATATATTTTTTAATTTTTTGGTTTATTTTGTAAATATTTTCTTAACTTTTCTTGAACTGCACTGTTGCTTAAGGGCTTGTAAGTAAGCATTTCACGGTAAGGTCTACACTTGTTGTATTCGGCGCATGTAACAAATAAGGTTTGATTTGATTTGATTTGATTGACATGTACAACAACGTGTTCCAATTCCCGCCATTATCCAGCAGCTTCGCACAACCATTGAACAGGAGTGGGACAACATTCCACAGGACACAATCAACAGCCTGATCAACTCTATACGAAGGAGATGTGTCGCGCTGCATCAGGCAAATGGTGGTCACACCAGATGATGACTGTTTGTTTCTGTTCCACACACCTAGTTCATTTTTATTTTTTATACATGACCCAACAGATGCATACAGTGCATTTGGGAAGTATTCAGACACCTTAACTTTTTTCACATTTTCTTAAGTTACAGCCTTATTCCAAATAGAATAAATATTATATTTTTCCCCCTCCGATCAATCTACACACAATAACCTAGAATGACAAAGCAAAAACAGATTTTTAGATTTTTTTGGAAATGTATTCAAAATAAAAAACTGAAATATCACATTACATACAGTGAGGGAAAAAAGTATTTGATCCCGTGCTGATTTTGTACGTTTGCCCACTGACAAAGAAATTATCAGTCTATAATTTTAATGATAGGTTTATTTGAACAGTGGGAGACAACAAAAAAATCCAGAAAAACGCATGTCAAAAATTTTATAAATTGATTTGCATTTTAATGAGGGAAATAAGTATTTGACCCCCTCTCAATCAGAAAGATTTCTGGCTCCCAGGTGTCTTTTATACAGGTATCGAGCTAATATTAAGAGCACACTCTTAAAGGGAGTGCTCCTAATCTCAGTTTGTTACTTGTATAAAAGATACCTGTCCACAGAAGCAATCAATCAATCAGATTCCAATCTCTCCACCATGGCCAAGACCAAAGAGCTCTCCAAGGATGTCAGGGACAAGATTGTAGACCTACACAAGGCTGGAATGGGCTACAAGACCATCACCAAGCAGCTTGGTGAGAAGGTGACAACAGTTGGTGCGATTATTCGCTAATGGAAGAAACACAAAAGAACTGTCAATCTCACTCGGCCTGGGGCTCCATGCAAGATCTCACCTCGTGGAATTGCAATGATCATGAGAATGGTGAGGAATCAGCCCAGAACTACACGGGAGGATATTGTCAATGATCTCAAGGCAGCTGGGACCATAGTTACCTAGAAAACAATTGGTAACACATTACGTCGTGAAAGACTGAAATCCTGCAGCGCCGGCAAGGTCCCCCTGCTCAAGAAATCACATATACATGCCCGAAGTTTGCCAATGAACATCTGAATGATTCAGAGGACAACTGGGTGAAAGTGTTGTGGTCAGATGAGACCAAAATGGAGCTCTTTGGCATCATCTCAACTCGCTGTGTTTGGAGGAGGAGGAATGCTGCCTATGACCCCAAGAACACCATCCCCACCGTCAAACATGGAGGTGGAAACATTAAGCTTTGGGGGTGTTTTTCTGCTAAGGGATGATGGACGGGGCCATGTACCGTCAAATCTTGGGTGAGAACCTCCTTCCCTCAGCCAGGGCATTGAAAATGGCTCATGGATGGGTATTCCAGCATGACAGTGACCCAATACACACGGCCTAGGCAACAAAAGAGGGGCTCAAGAAGAAGCACATTAAGGTCCTGGAGTGGCTTAGCTAGTCTTCAGACCTTAATCCCATAGAAAATCTGTGGAGGGAGCTAAAGGTTTGAGATGCCAAACCCCAGCCTTGAAACCTTAATGACTTGGAGAAGATCTGCAAAGAGGAGTGGGACAAAATCCCTCCTGAGATGTGTGCAAACCTGGTGGCCAACTACAAGAAACATCTGACCTCTGTGATTGCCAACAAGGGTTTTGCCACCAAGTACTAAGTCATGTTTTGCAGAGTGGTCAAATACTTATTTCCCTCATTAAAATGCAAGTCAATTTCTAACATTTTTGACATGCGTTTTTCTGGATTTCTTTGTTGTTATTCTGTCTCTCACTGTTCAAATAAACCTACCATTAAAATTATAGACTGATCATTTCTTTGTCAGTGGGTAAACATACCAAATCAGCAGGGGATCAAATACTTTTTTCCCTCACTGTAAGGATTCAAACCCTTTACTCAGTATTTTGTTGAAGCACCATTGGCAGTGATTACAGCCTTGAGTGTTCTTGGGTATGACGCTACAAGCTTGGCACACCTGTATTTGGGGAGTTTCTCCCTTTCCTTTCTGCAGATCCTCTCTAGCTCTGTCAGTTTGGATGGGGAGTGTTGCTGCACAGCTAGTTTCAGATTGAGTTCAAGTCCGGGCTCTGGCAGGGCCACTCAAGGACATTCATGTCCTGAAGCCACTCCTGCATTGTCTTGGCTGTGTGCTTAGAGTCATTGTCCTGTTGGAAGGTGAACCTTTGCCCCAGTCTGAGGACCTGAGCGCTCTGGAGCAGGTTGTCGTCAAGGAACTCTCTGTGCTTTGCTCTGTTTGTCTTTTCATCGATCCTGACTAGTCTCCCTGCCGCTGAAAAACATCCCCACAGCATGATGCTGCCACCACCATGCTTCACCATAGGGATGGTGCCAGATTTCCTCCAGATGTGAAGCTTGCCATTCAGGCCAAAGAGTTCAATCTTGATTTCATCAGACCAGAGAAACTTGTTTCTCATGGTCTGAGAGTCTTTAGGTTTCTTTTGGCAAACTCCAAGCTGGCTGTCGTGTATTTTACTGAGGAGTGGCCACTCTACCATATACACCAGATTGGTTGTCCTTCTGGAAGGTTCTCTCATCTCCACAGAGGAACTCTAGAGCTCTGTCAGAGTGACCATCTGGTTCTTGGTCAGCTCCCTGACCAAGGCTCTTCTCCCCCGATTGCTCAGTTTGCTCAGTCTTGGTGGTTCCAAACTTCTTCCATTTAAGAATGATGGAGGCCACTGTGTTCTTGGGGACCTTCAATGCTGCAGACATTTTTGTTACCCGTCCCCATATTTGTGCCTCGACACAATCCTGTCCCGGAGCTCTACGGACACTTCCTTCCACTTCCTGGCTTTATTTTTGCTCTGACATGCACTGTCAAATGTGAGACCTTATATAGACAGGTGTATGCCTTTCCAAACCATGTCCAATCAATTACATTTACCACAGGTGGACTCTAATCAAGTTGTAGAAACATTTTAAGGATGATCAATAGAAACAGGATGCACCTGAGCTCAATTTTGAGTCTCATAGCAAAGGGTCTGAATACTTACACAAATAAGGTATTTCAGTTTTTTATATTTAATGTACCTTTTGCAAAAATTTCTGCAAACCTGTTTACGCTTTGTCATTATGGGGTATTGTGTGTAGATAAGGCTGTAACGTAACCAAATATGGACAAAGTCAAAGGGGTCTGAATACTTTCCAAATGCACTGTGTCTGTCGTCCCAGTCATGTGAAATCCATAGATTAGGGCCTAATGAATTTATTTCAATTGACTGATTTCCGTATGTGAACTGTAACGAAGTAAAACCTTTGAAATTGTTGCATGTTGCGTTTATATTTTTGTTCTGATAATAATTACAGTGTAGTCTAGAGATAAACGTGGCCACGTCCCCTTTAAGACATAGGACAGGTCTTCTTAACCATACATGTTTTACATTAATTACATACGTTCAATCCCGACTATGAGGTGTCATCTTCAGAAAGCTCAAGTGCAACGGGGGCATTCTATGTACTGAACGTACAGGCAGCTTAAATACAGCATCCTGTTGACACAAACTGTAATTACAAGTAGCTCGTCAAAAGAAGGTGATGAAACCTAGAGCTGTTTCTATTTAGATCTCTCCTTCCTGAGGAGTGTCAATGGGGAGACAGTTTAAACACCCTTCTCCTACAAGTTTTACAGCTCCTACATGGTGTGGAGAGACCTAAACATTGAGTGCTTTTGAGGAACTTTCCCTGATAACTTGTTCTGATAATCAAACTTTTATCTCTCAGAATTATAATCCAATAGGAAGAGCGATCTGTTACCTTGAGCTAAAGAGGGCATCTCCATCCACCATGGCTTTAAGGCCCATGGTCTCAGATGTGGTGCATGGGCTACTGCCAAACAGAAATCCTTCCACAGCCTCCCATCTACACAAGAACACAACCACCAGAGAAAATAATACAAATACATTGACTGATTCAATTCAAGCAGTTTCAACAACAGTATTTTACCACTGTCTATATTGTTACTTGTTGATGTTGTTCAGCAGTACCAACAGAGTAACTCTATCCAATGACTGAGGAGCTACCCCTTCACTATCACAGCATGGACTCTATGGATGTTCTCTGTGTGGAGAACAAGGCGCTGTGGTACCTCAGACTTCCAGTGTGTGTGTGTTTGTGTGTGTGTGTGTGCACATGTGTGTGTGTTTATGTGCTGTATGTGTGTGTGTGCGTGTGTGTGGCTGTCTGTGTGTGTGCACATGTATGTGGTTATGTACTATATGTGTGTGAACACTTTATGTGTGTGTACAAACAGGAGCAAACATAGTGTCCAGTAGCCTGGTCTCAGAGAGACACCAATCAGGGCCTCTGATCGTTCAGTCATGTTTATGAGCCCATTTTTTCACAGTGCACACCCTGACTGACTGCTAATGACTGTTAGACCCTTATGGTGTCTTTTTCAGCTTCTCTGGTGAACAATGGGTGAGGAAAGATGATCGTCACTTGACAATCTAAAGTACACTATATATACAAAGTATGTGGACCCCCCCATCAAATCAGTGGATTTGGCTATTTCAGCCACACTCGTTGCTGACAGTTGTATAAAATCCAGCACACAGCCATGCAATCTCCATAGACAAACACTGGCAGTAGAATGGCCTTGCTGAAGAGCTCAGTGACTTTTGTCATAGGATGCCACCTTTCCAGCAAGACAGTTCGTAAAATTTCTTCCCTGCTAGAGCTTCCCCGGTCAACTGTAGTATGTGCTGTAGTATGTAAAAATAGTCTGTTCTCGGGTGCAACACTCACTACCGAGTTCAAAACGGTCTCTGGAAGCAATGTCTAGTTGGGAGCTTCATGAAAATGGTTTCCATAGCCAAGCAGCCACACACAAGCCTAAGATCACCATTAGCAAGCGTTGGCTGGAGTGGTGTAAAGCTCGCCACCATTGGACTCTGGAGCAGTGGAAATACTTTCTCTGGAGTGATGAATCACTCTTCATCATCTGGCAGGCCGACAGACAAATCTGGATTTAGAGGATGCTATGAGAATGCAACCTGCCCCAATGCATAGTGCTAACTGTAAAGTTTTGGTGGAAGAGGAATAATGGTATGGGGCTGTTTTTCATGGTTCGGGCTAGGCCCCTTAGTTCCAGTGAAACGAAATCTTAACGCTATGGCATACAATAACATTCTAGACGATTCTGTGCTTCCAAATTTGTGGCAACAGTTTGGGGAAGGCCCTTTCCTGTTTCAGCATGACAATGCCCTCATGTACAAGGCGAAGTCCATACAAAAATGGTTTGTCGAGATCAATGTGGAAGAACTTGACTGCACAGAGCCTGACCTCAACCCCATCGAACATCATTGGGATGAATTGGAACACCGACTGCGAGCCAAGCCTAAGATCCCAGCATCAGGGCCCGACCTCACTAATGCTTGTGGCTGAATGGAAGCAAGTCCCCGCAGCAATGTTCCAATATCTAGTGGAAAACCTTTCCAGAAGATTGGAGGCTGTTATAGCAGCAAAGAGGGGACCGACTCTATATTAATGCCTGTGATTTTGGAATGAGATGTTCGACGAGCATGTGTCCACATACTTTTGGTAATTTTGTGTATCTTACTCCCTGCCTCAAACCTACAGCACCTTGCAAAAGTATTCACCCTCTTCGTGTTTTTCCCATTTTGTTGCAATACAATCTGTAGTTTAAATTGATTTTTAATTTGGATTTCATGTAATGGACATACACAAAATAGTCGAAATTGGTGAAGTGAAATTATGAAAATAACTTGTTTAAAAAAAATTTTAAAAAATTAAACGGAGATGTGGTGCGTGCATATGTATTCACCCCCTTTGATATGAAGCCCCTAAATAAGATCTGGTGCAACCAATTACCTTCAGTCACATAATTAGTTAAATAAAGTCCACCTATGTGTAATCTAAGTGTCACATGATCTGTCACATGATCTCAGTATATACACACCTGTTCTGAAAGGCCCAAAAGTCTGCAAACCATTAAGCAAGGGGCACCACCAAGCAAGCGGCACCATGAAGACCAAGGAGCTCTCCAAACAGGTCAGGGACAAAGTTGTGGAGAAGTACAGATCAGGATTGGGTTATAAAAAAATATCCAAAACTTTGAACATCTCATGGAGCACCATAAAATCCATCATTAAAGAATTGAAAGAATAGGCCACGACAACAAACCTGCCAAGACAGAGCCGTCCACCAAAACTCATTGACCAGGCAAGGAGGGCATTCATCAGAGAGGCAACAAAGAGACCAAAGATAACCCCGAAGGAGCTGCAGAGCTCCACAGAGGAGATTGGAGTATCTGTCCATAGGACCACTTTAAGCAGTACACTTCACAGAGCTGGTCTTTACAGAAGACTGTCCAGAAAAAAATAAGTAAACATGTTTGGTGTTCACAAAAAGGAATGTGGGAGACTGCCCACAATCAAGGAAAACGCGATGTCTGGCGCATACCCAACACCTCCCATCACCCCGAGGACACCATCCCCAATCCCAGTGGCTAGATGTGCCAAGCTTATATATCCCAAGAGACTTTCAGCTGTAATTGCTGCAAAAGGTGTATAGGGTGGGGGTGGGGGGGGTGAATAGTTATGCACGCTCAAGTTTTCTGTTTTGTCTTCATTTTTGTTTGTTCCACAATAAAACATATGTTGCATCTAAAAAGTGGTATGCATGTTGTGTAAATCAAATTATACAAACCCCCCAAAATCCATTTTATTTCCAGGTTATAAGGAAAAATGCCAAGCGGGTAGAGTACCTTTACAAGCCACTGTACACGTTTTCCATGTTGTCTGTTGTCTGTAGCTTGTGAGGTGTGGAAACACTTTGTTGCTTTTATGAATTTTGTCTTGCTGCTTTTTGTTCTATGTTGCTCTGTCTGTATGCTATGTCTTGCTTGTCCTATGTTGCTATGTTGCTATGTCTATGGTGCTATTGTCTATATTGTAATTGTTTTTAATAACCTGCCCAGGGACTGCGGTTGAAAATTAGCCGGCTGGCTAAAACCGGCACTTTTACTGAAATGTTGATTAATGTGCACTGTCCCTGGAAAAATAAAATAAAATAAACTAAACTAAACTAAACACACCAGGATAGTTCAAGGTGGATGGTGGGTACTGGGTAGAGAAGGTATCAGTCAGGCAATGTGAGGATGAGTTCAGTGTATCACTCTTAACAGGCCATGTATGAAAATCAACCTCCTTCAAAAGTGCAAAAAATGCAACATGCTGTGCTGCTGCCATGTTGTGTTGCTACCATGCTATGTTTTTGTCTTAGGTCTCTCTTTATGTCATTTTGTGGTGTCTCTTGTTGTGATGTGTGTTTTTTCCTATATATTGTTTTTAAAATCCCAGCACCCCTTCAGGAGGCCTTTTTGCCTTTTTGGTAGGCCGTCATTGTAAATAAGAATGTGTTCTTAAAAATGAATGAAACCTACAAACATACAAATTCCTCTAATGTTAACAAAATATTTGCTGTTATGAATTCATCGAGATCTGACAGGTTGCAAACTGGTTTCATGTCGGGGCGGCAGCGTAGCCTAGTGGTTGGACTAGTAACCGGAAGGTTGCAAGTTCAAACCCCCGAGCTGACAAGGTACAAATCTGTCGTTCTGCCCCTGAACAGGCAGTTAACCCACTGTTCCTATGCCGTCATTGAAAATAAGAATTTGTTCTTAACTGAAATAATAATAATAAAAATAATAATAATAAAAATGTCCACAAATGACATATCAGAGTTACATACTGTTACCCACAGTCCCACATCTCTACCAGTAGCACCCCTTGCTGTCACTAATCCTCTTCTACAGATAGCCTAGTGGTTAAAAGTGTTGGGTCATTAACTAAAAGGTTGCTGGTGGGAATCCCTGAGCCATCTAGATGAAAAATCTGTCAATGTGACCAAGGCGTTTAACCCTAATTGCTCTGTATAAGAGTGGTAGCATAATGTGGAATCAGTCTGTAAGAGAGGGCTAACATACCATAGTTGGTGGGTTGTGTACTTTACTTGTTGAATCCTGTAGGTCAGGACCTTTCACATCTGCTCCCACTGTTCCCTCCCCTGGCACCCTGCATCACTCACTCCTGCCATCAATTATGCACACCTGCCCTCCCTCGTCACGCACTTCAGTGATATTGGACTCACCTGGACTCACTTATCATCTGTTTATTACCTCCCCTATGTTTCCCTGCTGATGCATTGATTGTCTTTTGTTTGTGTTACTTGTTTGCTGACGCTGTTCCTGTCTTGTTCCATGTCCGTTATTTATTAAATGTGTTACTCCCCGTACCTGCTTCCTCTCTCCAGCGTCATTCCATGGGACAGAATGCAGAAGCCAACACACGATGCATCGGAGAGTACTGGCGTTCCGGTTGGTATGGAGAGATCGGCTCTGGGTCACCACCGATGGGAACCGGGGGTGCCTAGCCAGCTCGTCAGGATTCCACACCCTAGCTGGCTCGAGAGGTTTCCTTGCCCCGGTTGGCTCGGATGGTGCCCATCCTACGTCGGGCCTCAGCCGGATCATCAGTTCTTGTTCGCCCAGCCCGTCCAGGATTTTTAAAATTGTATTCCTTTATTTTTTTGGTGACGTCAGGATGGATTCCGCCGCCGATGGAACTGGGGGTACCTAAGCCAGCCCATCGGGCTTTCACGCCCTGGCGGGCTCGAGAGGTTTCCTTGCCTCGGTTGGTTCGGCGGCTTCCTATCCCACGTCACACTCTACTGGATCTTCAGGCTACCTCTCTGCAGCGGGATCGACAGGCATCTTGCCTCAAGCCGGATCGTCGGGCTTCCATGCCTCAGCCGGCTTGCCAGGGTCTCACGCTCCTGCCGGTTTGTTGGGCTTCCACGCCCCAACCGGCTTGCCCAGCGCCCATGTCTCGGCCGGTTCACCCAGGTGGGACGCCGCTATAGGAGGGGATACTGTCACGTCTGCTCCCGCTCTTCCCCCTCATGGTGCTTGAGGGCGCAGGCTGCCCTGCATCACGCACTCCTATCATCTATTACGCACACCTGCCTTCCCTCGTCACACACATCAGTGATATTGGACTCACCTGGACTCACTAATCACCTGTTATTACCTCCCCTATATTTATCAGTTCCCCAGATCTGTTCCCCGCTTCTGCATTGATTGTCCTTTGTTTGTGTTACCTGTTTGCTGACACTGTTCCTGTCTCATTCCATGTCCGTTATTTATTAAATGTTTTACTCGCCGTACCTGCTTCGTCTCTCTAGCGTCATTTCATGTGACGCAACCCCCCCCCCCATTATCATGACGTGTCCTGGGGGTAAGATCATGCCCCCCCCTCTCTCCACAGTTTTATGACTTAACAACAGGTCCTAAATTCCTGGAAGGGACCCTCTCCCCCTTTGGACATGTAGTATTGAGAGAGAACAAAGGACTTCACTTGGCCAAACTCCTAAATCTCCAAAATGAGAGAACTAAACAATGTTTCTACTTTTGAGAATGTGGGAATGGTCCGTGGACACGTAAGGGACAGTCATGTCGAGTGTGTTTCATTTAGTGATCTCATGAAGGACAGGAAACACACATAACTATAACTCTTAAAGTGTACATTTCCCAGCTGTCAAGTTTATATCTAAATATTGTACAACGTATGTGATTAAACATTAAACTATTTGTAAAAAGATGTACTGATGTTAACCCTCTAAATGAGAAAATATGGGTTGTCATATAAAGTTTACCAAGTCAGAAAACCCGCCCACGAGAGCATAGACATTGCGTCGCTGTCATGGACCGCCCTTTTGTACTGAAATGTATAAAACCCACTCCTGAAGAAATTCACACCAGACCAAAACATTCTGGGTGATGCTGGTGTGTGAAGTGGTTTAAACTACAACGATGCCAATGAGACCCATGGTAAGCCGGACGTCTCAGATGGTTAAGACAACGCAAACCACGGTGTAAACTAAGGTTGCAAATGGTTCAACTCTGAGACTATCGATCACTACAAAATAAGAGCAAATCCTAGACGTATAATTACTTGTCTGCAGAAATTACGTAAATCTAGAACTCGAATACCGACAACCGCTGAAGCATCTATTCTATGAGATTAATTTCCGGGTGGTACTCTAAAGTATCCATTCTAACCATCTACAACCACGACAGACTGTGACTTCTGGGGAACACAGACCATTTCTATGAGTGTAGTGAGTGAGTTTCCCGCTCTTGAGTGGTCCACACCCCCTTCCCTTTTTCTACCAAGCCATCATATCGGCTTAGCCCACTAGGGACTTTTCCATCATTGTTAGTAACCAATATCTACTGTTTGTTTGTTTGATGTATTTCTGTGATTATTTTGTTAGTTAGTAAATAAATAATTAAACCAATTTGTATATTGCTGATTCATTATGGAAACTAGGGTTCATGCAGATACCCAATAATTTTACGATGTTTGGAATGAGACTAATGAGGTAATAGAAGGTTCATCTTCCAACAGGACAACAACCCTAAGCACACAGCCAAGACAACGCAGGAGTCGCTTCGGGACAGGTCTCTAAATGCCGCTGAGTGGCCCAGCCAGAACCCGGACTTGAACGCAATTGAACATCTCTGGAGAGAGCTGAAAATAGCTGTGTAGTGATTCTCCCCATGCAACCTGACAGAACTGGAGAGGATCTGCAGAGAAGAATGGGAGAGACTCCCCAAATACAGGTGTGCCAAGCTCATACCCAAGAAGACTCGAGGCTGTAATCGCTGCCAATGGTGCTTCAACAAAGTACTGAGTAAAGGGTCTGAATCCTTATGTAAATGTGATATTTCCATTTTTCCCCCAATGCAAGGTATATGCTCTCTTGGGTAAATAAATGTACCTAGCTCCAATAGGCTAATCTTTTTGTGTGTGAACTCTATTACTGTAGTTTATTATACTGTATTATATGGACTGGAATTATGCACATCATTCAAACCATGATATATACCTTTCATAATGTTTCCCTAATGTCTACCTCCTATTTCTCTCTCTATTGTTGCTTCATTCCTTTCACGCTTTTAACAGTTAAATGAAATACGTGTGGATGTTGTCCTTATCTTAATCATTCATTCTAATGACATCCTTGAATAATATTGGACTAGAATAATTTCACTTTTCTTCAGGAAGATTGAATGGTTACGGGTCTGAATAAATAACTGTTTGCTCTTCTTTCAAACTATCACTGGCTTCTATTGGCTGCTGTAGTTAACATTCAGCCAAAAAGAGCTTGTGTCCCTCTTCAAATAGTCTATTGGTATAAGAAATGCTAAAAAATATAATGTCCAACAAGTTATTCTAGTCTAGCTTTTCCTGTATGCAACTCCAAGAGCTAAGGAGCGTTTTTTAAGGAGGACAGCAAAGCACAGGTGCTTGCATATTGCGCAAGAGACAGCGGCTATATGCATGGCCCATCATTAATTGGCTAAATATAAGGCTAATACTACATTGAATTTATTACCTGAAAGAGGTAGGCTAGGACATCTATATATAGGGCTATATGTCAATCTTGAACAGGATTATCTATTTTGGATGCAATTTGAATAGAGTTTATGGAGAGCAGTGGAGGCTGGTGGGAGGAGCTATAGGAGGATGGGCGCATTGTAATGACTGGACTGGAATAAATGGAACAGTGTCAGACATGTGGTTTCTATATGTTTGATGTGTTTGATACAGTTCCATTTATTCTATTCCAGCCATTACAATGAGCCCATCCTCCTATTGCTCCTCCCACCACCTTCCACTTATGGAGAGAGAGAAAGACTGCAGAGTGCTCTAATTTAACAATATTTGAGTGATAGGCTGTTTTAAAACTCTGCAGCTGCAATAAATATATATATCATCTTTACAATTAAAAAACAAAGTGACCCTCAAAAGCCAGATGGAGATGGGTAGATTAGACGCGCATTCTGTCTTTATATTACTGTAGCATAGACTATGCTGCAGCAAATGTAGACCTAACTGTCACAAGAAAATGAGTTACCATGATGAGATGACAGGTCTAAACGCATAATGCATAGTGAATTGCATTTCATACTGTGATGGGCTGTCTATCCCCACGCTGAGCGTTGATGCAGAGGCCATAAAGAAGCCAGATTTAGACATCGCATATAATTGAACAGTTCCATTTAACGCCACGCTGTTCATGTAACTGATTTATTATAATTTCTCACAGTTATTTATACCAGGGAAAAGGGAGTGTTTACCGGTAAATCCCGGTAAATCCCGGTAAATCCCGCCAGTCAAGCCTAGTGCCTACCCCAAAAAAGGGGTTAAATATGTGTAAAAAAAACACAAATATTTCCTGAGCTTTCTTATATCTCCAAGATCTAGGACAGACACTGCAAAACCTTGTTCCTTATGATTTATTGTTTGACTGTCCTTTTTGCCTTTTATGAATGTGTTATTCAATGCGTTTCCCTGGGCTTTAGTAGTAAAGGCCAACATCTATATTTATCAAATCATTATGAAAATACATTTTTTTATACCTAAAGGGG
Source organism: Oncorhynchus keta (assembly GCF_023373465.1). Classification (NCBI taxonomy): domain Eukaryota; kingdom Metazoa; phylum Chordata; class Actinopteri; order Salmoniformes; family Salmonidae; genus Oncorhynchus; species Oncorhynchus keta. Next base: position 44,410,925 of record NC_068437.1, on the reverse strand, counting down.
TCCTAAAATTCAAAATCAAATATATAAATGATCCATAGTATGACCATCTTAAAACAATTCCATGTGTCAGTTTAGTACCCCCTCTCCCCCAACGTCAGACTCTAATGAATTAAGAAATCTGTTCCAACTATTCCCACACCTAATAGAGAGACACGTGAATGTATACAAATGTAAGCAAGGTTTGAAATTATTACGTTTTAGCCAAACATTATATCTATTTTGGGCTTTTGCAGGTCAATTTTCAGTCTACAAATTATTTGTAATTATGTTTGCCTCCCAGACCATCTGCTCAAGAAAAGATTGTCCCACGGCTGAATTTAGTTGATGATCCCTGCTGTAGGTAGTGCTGTTTCTGGTTCCAGTGGTGCTCTGAACATAGCATGATGGTAAAACCTGTCCCCTGCCCCTGCCACCAGAACCCTCTCCAACACCAGGGACAGTACAGCACTGTGAGGAGACCTGCAGGACAGAGACACAATGCATTAGACAAGAGGGACTCACTGACAGGAGCAGTGGTAGTGTGTGGACCCTGCTGGAGAATAGACAAGATCATGCTTCAACATCAACACAGTAGTCACTCACTTGATTGTTATAATACTCTAACAATGCTGCAGGGGCTGTGTTTTCTAAATAGGTTGAGGAATGTAATTGAGCCTAATTTGACAGTCTTATTTCATATAGATTCAAATCAGAATTGAAAGAAGAGCACAAAAACAGAAAATGTCCTGAAGCAACACAGAACTCTCTTTGCATATAGCTTGTCTGTCCCAGTGTTTAACACATTTACCACAGACCAAACAAAACTGAGTAAAAACATTCTCTTAGTGTAGGAGACTAATTAGTTAAACCCTTCGACATCAACACTACGCATAAAACCTTATGTGATTACCACCATATTGGATGAATGAACTGGATGGAGAGACGTGGAACATCAACTGTACCAAACAGAGCGGGCAATGGGTCTGGGGCTAGAACTCTATCAAAGGCTCTAGATAAGTAATCAAAAAATGAGAGCCCAGTAAACATGTAACTTGGGACATTTTTTATTTTTACAATTTTTTTATTTCACCTTTATTTAACCAGGTAGGCTAGTTGAGAACAAGTTCTCATTTGCAACTGCGACCTGGCCAAGATAAAGCATAGCAGTGTGAACAGACAACACAGAGTTACACATGGAGTAAACAATTAACAAGTCACAATAAGAAAAAAAAAAAAAAAAAAGTGGAGTCTATATACATTGTGTGCAAAAGGCATGAGGAGGTAGGCGAATAATTACAATTTTGCAGATTAACACTGGAGTGATAAATGATCAGATGGTCATGTACAGGCAGAGATATTGGTGTGCAAAAGAGCAGAAAAGTAAATAAATAAAAACAGTATGGGGATGAGGTAGGTAAAAATGGGTGGGCTATTTGCCGATAGACTATGTACAGCTGCAGCGATCGGTTAGCTGCTCAGATAGCAGATGTTTGAAGTTGGTGAGGGAGATAAAAGTCTCCAACTTCAGCGATTTTTGCAATTCGTTCCAGTCACAGGCAGCAGAGGACTGGAACGAAAGGCGGCCAAATGAGGTGTTGGCTTTAGGGATGATCAGTGAGATACACCTGCTGGAGCGCGTGCTACGGATGGGTGTTGCCATCGTGACCAGTGAACTGAGATAAGGCGGAGCTTTACCTAGCATGGACTTGTAGATGACCTGGAGCCAGTGGGTCTGGCGACGAATATGTAGCGAGGGCCAGCCGACTAGAGCATACAAGTCGCAGTGGTGGGTGGTATAAGGTGCTTTAGTGACAAAACGGACGGCACAGTGATAAACTGCATCCAGTTTGCTGAGTAGAGTGTTGGAAGCAATTTTGTAGATGACATCGCCGAAGTCGAGGATCGGTAGGATAGTCAGTTTTACTAGGGTAAGTTTGGCGGCGTGAGTGAAGGAGGCTTTGTTGCGGATTAGAAAGCAGACTCTTGATTTGATTGAAAAGCATGCATTTGGTTTTACTAGCGTTTAAGAGCAGTTGGAGGCCACGGAAGGAGTGTTGTATGGCATTGAAGCTCGTTTGGAGGTTAGATAGCACAGTGTCCAAGGACGGGCTGGAAGTATATAGAATGGTGTCGTCTGCGTAGAGGTGGATCAGGGAATCGCCCGCAGCAAGAGCAACATCATTGATATATACAGAAAAAAGAGTCGGCCCGAGGATTGAACCCTGTGGCACCCCCATAGAGTCTTCCAGAGGACCGGACAGCATGCCCTCCGATTTGACACACTGAACTCTGTCTGCAAAGTAATTGGTGAAACAGGCAAGGCAGTCATCCAAAAAACCGAGGCTACTGAGTCTGCCGATAAGAAATGGTGATTGACCGAGTCGAAAGCCTTGGCAAGGTCGATGAAGACGGCTGCACAGTACTGTCTTTTATCGATGGAGGTTATGATATCGTTTAGTACCTTGAGCGTGGCTGAGATGCACCCGTGACCGGCTCGGAAACCAGATTGCACAGCGGAGAAGGTACGGTGGGATTCGAGATGGTCAGTGACCTGTTTGTTGACTTGGCTTTCGAAGACCTTAGATAGGCAGGGTAGGATGGATATAGGTCTGTAACAGTTTGGGTCCAGGGTGTCTCCCCCTTTGAAGAGGGGGATGACTGCGGCAGCTTTCCAGTCCTTGGGGATCTCAGACGATATGAAAAAGAGGTTGAACAGGCTGGTAATAGGGGTTGCGACAATGGCGGCGGATAGTTTCAGAAATAGAGGGTCCAGATTGTCAAGCCCAGCTGATTTGATTCAGGCAAATTGGGCTGTCTATGTAAACAGTGGGTATGTTAAGAAAATACCTAATCTGTTTCCAGATCCGAAGCGTATGACAAATGACTGGATTAGAGTCATAAGTGTCTTTTTTTCACATATGCTGGACTATTAACAAGTGCAGGGAGTGAGGAACGTTGACAGGAGACCTGCTCAATCAAAAGCCATGCAGGCATATCCTTCTGTCTCATCGCAGGTGAACTTTCCCTCCAGAAAGACAATGCTCAGATTAGCAGCCCAATAATCCAGTTTGAAGTGAGGAAGGCCAAAGCCCCTCTCTATCTTGTACTTGCATAAATGCTTCTTTGAAATGCTGGCTGCCTTGTTATCCCATAAACATGGTTTTACTATTGAATCCAGTTTCTTAAAATAGCTTTGTGGTATGAAATTGGGTAGACATTGGAAGAGGTAAAGAAACCTGGGTAGGACAACCATTTTAATAGTGTTTATACGACCAACCAAGGAGATAGGCAGTTTTCCAAAAATCTATATTTTGTTTAAACTGATATTTTTCATGTCCCAATTCTCTTTCAACAGCTGATCAAGGTCTCTTGTCACTACAATGCCAAGGCTTGTGAACTTGTCCCTCACTGTTCTAAACTAAACCACTGCAAGGGTAGATTGCAGAAATTGCATATCCACAGGCCGTGATATTGGCATCAACTCACTTTTTGCCAGTTTATCTTGTAGCCAGAGAAGGAGCCGAATGTGTTTATGCCAAGTTATGTAAGGGTGGAATAGAAGTTTTAGGCTTGGACAAAGACAAAAGAACATTGTCTGAATATAGGGAAATTTTGTGCTGTGTGTCTTTTATTTTAACAGAAGTTATATCGGCACATGCCCGAATGCGAGTAGCAAGGGGTTCCATGGTTATAGCGAAGAGAGCAGGTGAAATAGGGCACCCCTGTCGGCACTCCTTAAACAAGAGGAATGACTCGACATTTCTTGATTGGTTACCACGGACGCCATTGGGTGCGCATAAATAATTCTTATCCAATTAATAAATTCCTTTCCGAACCCTGAAGTGCTCCAGAACCAACATCATATACTTCCACTCAATCTGATCAAACGCCTTCTCTGCATCAAGAGCTATTACCACTGCCTCAACCTTCTCTGCATCAAGAGCTATTACCACTGCCTCAACCTTCTCTGCATCAAGAGCTATTACCACTGCCTCAACCTTCTCTGCATCAAGAGCTATTACCACTGCCTCAACCTTCTCTGCATCAGCTATTACCACTGCCTCAACCTTCTCTGCATCAAGAGCTATTACCACGGCCTCACCCTTCTCTGCATCAAGAGCAATTACCACTGCCTCAACCTTCTCTGCATCAAGAGCTATTACCACTGCCTCAACCTTCTCTGCATCAAGAGCTATTACCACTGCCTCAACCTTCTCTGCATCAAGAGCTATTACCACTGCCTCAACCTTCTCTGCATCAAGAGCTATTACCACTGCCTCAGCCTTCTCTGCATCAAGAGCTATTACCACTGCCTCAACCTTCTCTGCATCAAGAGCTATTACCACTGCCTCAACCTTCTCTGCATCAAGAGCTATTACCACTGCCTCAGCCTTCTCTGCATCAAGAGCTATTACCACTGCCTCAACCTTCTCTGCATCAAGAGCTATTACCACTGCCTCAGCCTTCTCTGCATCAAGAGCTATTACCACTGCCTCAACCTTATGATCGTGATACATTACGTTGAAAAGGCGTCTCAAATTGTAGTATATATGTCGGCCCGGGATAAAACCTGTCTGGTCAGGGTGTATGATGTCAGAAATATATGTTTTCAATCGGTTTGCCAATATCTTTGTCAACACCTTGTTTTCTATGGGGAGTAACGACACGGGGCGATAAGACGACATCTCCATGGAATCTCTATCTTTTTTCAAGATCAGTGCTATTGTAGCCTCATACAGTGTTTGCAGGAGTTTGGCATTTTCTTTGGATTGTTTAAACATTCGCAACATAAGTGGAGCTAGACTGGCGCAGTACAGAATTCTATTATATATCCATCGGGCCCAGGGGCCTTGCTGTTTGGAAATTGTGCTATCGCTGTGTTAATTTCCTCTAAAGTTATCCCTACATCGAGTGCAGCAGCTGCCCCCCTGTCTAGTTTAGGAAGTTGACATTTAGCGAGAAAGCGTTCCATAGTTCGTGGATCAGTAGCATCGCATTTTGATTGGTATAGCTCTGAGTAAAACTGCGCAAAGCATTTATTAATATCCTGCGGATCTGTTACTATTTTACCCTTCTTGTCTTTTATTTTGTGAATAGCTCTAGATGCCTGTACATGCCTTAGCTGTCTTGCTAATAATTTATGTGGTTTGTCACCCAGTTCAAAATAACTTTGTTGCGTTCTAGCAAGTAAAGAGCCCACCCGTTTCGAAAGGATGGTATTGTATTCATATTTTAACTTTGTGATCTTCTCAAGGACTGTATACGAGGAATTCGTCCTAAAAGCATTCTCCTGTTCCCCTAACTCTCTTTCAATTTCTCTCAGCCTAGTATTGGCACGTTTCTTCCTCTCTGATGTTTAAGAAATAATGTAACCTCTAATCACAGCCTTTAGAGATTCCCAAAGGGTGGAGTCGTCAACATCCCCCGTGTCGTTAGTTCCGAGGAAAAAGCCAATCTGCTCCTTCAAATACTGACAAAAAGCCTCATCTTTCAGCAGGTATGCGTCTAAGCGCCACGGTCGCCGACCTGTCAACATATTGTCGAGTTTCAGCACCATGGACAGAGGAGAGTGGTCCGTAATTAGAATAGGGTGATAGGTAACCGACTCAGCTGCTGAAATTAGTTTGGAGTCCAACAAAAAATAGTCCATTCTGGAATATGATTTATGAACTGATGAAAAGAAAGAATAATCCCTGTCTGTTGGGTGCGTCAGTCTCCAAATATCGACAATCTTAAGGTTTGTCATCAATGTATTTAGACAGACACTGGCATTTGATTGTTGAAGTGACCTTGATAGCTGTTTATCTAAAAGAGGATCTAATGTACAGTTAAAGTCACCTCCCACAATAACACTTGTATCTGAGATATTTGGTATGTCCTGTTGGGGATAGGGCTGTCTACTGCCCCCGCTGGAGTAATTGCGTGCCCATAGTAAACATACTTTGGCTGTTCCCAGACCTGTAACAAAAGTTGCTAATACATGCAAAAAAAATTATTATTGAATAGAAAACACTCTAAAGCGTCTAAAACCGTTTAAATTATGTCTGTATGTAAAAGCAGAACTCTCAGGGCAGTCATTCTCCCAAACTCTCTCTTGTCATCATAAAAGTTGGCCCAACTTTGACATCATCGCCCCCACCCTTCCCAAGCAGTTACAGGTCTGGGAACAGTCTCTCTGTCTTCAGCGCGATCTCAGCTTTCAATGGGGCTTCTCATTGTGAGAATCGCACGCTCACGAGAGTTTTGGCGGGCCGAAACCTTTCGGTCACGCGAAAAAACAGGTCACTTTTATGCGCACTCTGCTCAGGTCCTGTCTTTTTTCCAAGATCGATTATACAATGCATGCGTTTCTGTTCGTCCTCACGATTGCTGTACACCTTTATAACATGTTAAAGCTTGATTATGAAGTTAATTTGACAAGTTTAATCGACATATAATATGTAAGTTCGACGTTTTGGTGCGCATCCACTTGACTTTTGGCTACATTTCAACCGAAATGTGTCGTGTTTGAGAACCGAAAGACACAGACTGCAAAACTAAAGGCTGTTTTTGGTAAGTATAATTCCTTCCAGGTCTTCTGATGGAAGAACAGCAAAGGTAAGGGAATATTTATGTGGTAAATTTGGGTTTATGTGGACTCCAAGATAGAGGAGCCATAATGCTACTTTTTGAGCGCCGACTCATAGTATAGCCTAGTGAACGAAACCTGTAACGTTAAAAATAAATGTAACACAGCGATTGCATTCAGAAGAAGTGTATCTAACTATATATATGTAGAACATGCATATTTAGTCAAAGTTTATGATGTGTATTCCTTGTTCGCTGACGTTATCTGCCGGAGCTATCGTCATTTCTCAGGACATTTGATTAGCATTTTTTGAACGATGCATCATTGTAAACAGAGATTTATGGATATATATAGCATATTATTGAAAAAAACATAAATGTACTGTGTAACATGTTATATTACTGTCATCTGATGAAGATTTCAAAAGGTTAGTGCATTATTTTTCTTTTAATCCTGCGTTTGTTGATTGCATATTTTTTTCAACTTGGCTATGCAAATTAGCCGTGTCTTCGGTGGTGGTTTGACATAAATATGTGCTATGTTTTCGCCGTAAAACATTTTAGAAATCTGACTTGCTGGGTAGATAAACAAGGTGTTTATCGTTCATTTGAACCATTGGACTTGTTAATGTGTGGAAGTTAAATATTTTTAGGAATATTTTTGCGTTCCATGCGCCACCTTCCAGCTGAACGTGGGGGGGGGTTCCAAAATTGGAACCCTAGTCCTCTTCTGGTTAAATACCCTTTGAAAAAATAATGGATCATCGAAGTTGGGTCCATATAAATTGACCAAGGTTATTGGTTTCGAATTCAGTGTACCAGCCACAATAATATACCGACCATTAGGATCTGAAATGGAGGGTGAGTAAACAAAAGGAATGTTTTTCCTTATCAGGATTGCTACCCCTCTCGCTTTTGCATCAAAGTTAGACTGGTATATCTGACCGATCCAGCCGACTCGTAGCTTGGCCTGAGCGGAGCGTTTAATATGAGTTTCTTGAAGAAACACTATGTCAGCACCCAGTGATTTAAGATGAGAAAAACCTTAGCTCGTTTCACCACATGCCCTAAGCCATTACAGTTCCAGCTGACTATCTTTATTCCACCTGGTCTACTCTGTGCTCTGTCACTATGTGACATTTCTTATTTTAGAGCAAATTGTTGCTGTCATACAAAACCTAGAAGAAAAACGTCCCGCCGTGCGGGAGCTTGTCATGCCACCTGTACTAATAATAAACTTGAACATAAAACACAGACCCCATCCCCCCTCCCGTCCCTTTACTGAGTGACTTCCCCAAACAAAGCACTCCTTGGCTAACACACAAACCTTAGGGTTTCTAGACATACAGCTTGAACTAACTCGTCGTCTATAGATGCTCCGCATATAAAGTAATATTAAATAACACTTAACTCTCACGTTAGGGGGTGAGTGGTGCTAAAACAAGATGTGCTAAATAATGCTATATTAGCCACAACATCTCACCAATCATAAGTCCCAAATTCTGATCTTCTAATCGAAAAGACATAGTCCGGAAATTCAAACACATTCCTGGCCTGTATTTGGTCATTTAGCCGGCTGACACAGCCGTTCTGTATCCTCAGCCAGGGAGCTTGCTTGTCAAGAACAGATCGGCCTGTATTTGGTAATTTAGCCGGCTGACACAGCCGTTCTGTATCCTCAGCCAGGGAGCTTGCTTGTCAAGAACAGATCGGCCTGTATTTGGTCATTTAGCCGGCTGACACAGCCGTTCTGTATCCTCAGCCAGGGAGCTTGCTTGTCAAGAACAGATCGGCCTGTATTTGGTAATTTAGCCGGCTGACACAGCCGTTCTGTATCCTCAGCCAGGGAGCTTGCTTGTCAAGAACAGATCGGCCTGTATTTGGTCATTTAGCCGGCTGACACAGCCGTTCTGTATCCTCAGCCAGGGAGCTTGCTTGTCAAGAACAGATCGGCCTGTATTTGGTAATTTAGCCGGCTGACACAGCCGTTCTGTATCCTCAGCCAGGGAGCTTGCTTGTCAAGAACAGATCGGCCTGTATTTGGTCATTTAGCCGGCTGACACAGCCGTTCTGTATCCTCAGCCAGGGAGCTTGCTTGTCAAGAACAGATCGGCCTGTATTTGGTAATTTAGCCGGCTGACACAGCCGTTCTGTATCCTCAGCCAGGGAGCTTGCTTGTCAAGAACAGATCGGCCTCTTTTGGGTTGTCAAACGTACGTGTTGATCCCTCGACTGTCACCTTAAACCGGGCTGGGAAGAGGAATCCATATCGGATGTTGACCACCCTGCATTTGTTGCGCACCTCATCATACTCTTTCCGTTGGTTCCTCACCTCTAAGGTAAGATCTGGGTAGAAAGACACCCTGGCTCTGTTGAAGTTAAGGGGGAACCTTTGACTTGCCAGCTTGAGGATGAGATCCCTGGTCTGGGGATAGTGCAGCCGTACAATGAATAGCCTTGGTGGCCCGCCCTTGGCCGGCCTCGTTGCCTGAGATCTGTGTGCGCGGTCGATCAGGATGGCCGTTTTGAAGTGTTCACTCCCCAGCAATGCCAGTATCAGCTCCGAGACAAATTCAGTGGGTTTCCCTTTCTCTGTGTCCTCCTGGATGCCACATATTCGGATGTTCTGGCGTCTTGAATGCGACTCGAGCATTTCCAGTCCGGCTTTCAGGGTTTTGTTGTCATTTTTGAACGTTGCGCACTGTTTCTCTATGTCCTGTAGCCTGGCCTCGTGATCGACTGTCGTCTGCTCAACCTCATGCACCCTTCTCTGAGTTGCCTTCACAGTTTCGGCCAAAGTCCCAATACTCTTTGAGATATCAGCCAGCCTTGTGTCCACCTTCTTGCTTAGTGAGTTTATGGCAGTCAGTATGTCACTTTGAGTAGGCTCTGTGGGGATCTCTTGGAAGCTAGCCTCTTCAGCCAACTCCTCGTGGGTCGGCGACGTTGACATTGGTTCGTTGTCTATCTCATTCAAATGATCTTGTTTAGCGCCCCCTGTTTTTGGTGCCTTTTCCCTTTGTCATATTTGTTTGAAGTTATAGGTTGTGAGAGGTTAAGATAAATACTAATTTGTTTCAAAATGGAGCGGAGCTCTAGCAAAGCACGTCTACTCCATAGCACGCTCTCTAGCGCCCCTCTTGAACTTCTTACATAAACTCTCAAAGCCCATCAGAAGAGCTGATCTAATCATCTCAGATTGGAGTGGATTATCAGTGCTAATAATCTCAGGTTGGAGTGGATTATCTGTGCTAATAATCTTAGATTGGAGTGGATTATCAGTGCTAATAATCTCCTCCGTCCTAACACTGTTACTGTAACTCCAATGTCTACACTACAGAGCCTTATGAGTCATGACAAGTTCCTTAGCTGCAGTACTGGAGCACATGTCAAGACAACTCCTTAACCCTGGTGACTGGATTCTCATTAAGGTTAGGAAGAGGGGTTTAGTCGTGGGTGTAATTATATTAGATGTATGCATTAAGACTATTAACAGTTTGGCTTTTTTGCCATTCGTTTGAAGGGTTTGCGTGGCTGGGAACTATGACACTGACCATTCAAGTCAAGTTTTCCTAGTTTCTTACATCCTCATTTGTAAGATTTACTCCATAACACAATACCGTACTTGACAGAAGTTGTTAAACAGTATCACTAGCTGAGATGTGAGATTGGTAGACAGGGTGCCCAGGCTACAGTGTGTGTATAGGAACATGGTTTAACTCCAGAACCTCAGACCCCAGGTCTTTACACATATAGCAACGTTTACTTTGTTTTCACAGTGTGTTTTTCGGATTCAGATCATCGTCCACAAAGAAATTTGCTTAACCTTTTGAACTGGCATCGGTGAAGGACTTGCTAAGCTGCTGGCAGCACAATGGTGTTTAGAGAGATTAGGAGAGGGTTTATAGGTGCTAGTGATCAGATCCAGCCAGTTGGACTGATCCAGCCTGTTAGACTGATCCAGCCTGTTAGACTGATCCAGCCTGACTGCAGAGTGACATAAAGCCATGGCCAGGTCAGGAGAACACACCTCACAGGTCATTGGGTGACGGAATGCGCAGGGTCTCTTTACTCAGACCAATGTCAGGACAGGGGACAGCACATTTACTGTAAAACTTACCACATTTGACTCCATTAGTAACAGATTCAGAATTCTGTAGTTCTCATACATTACAGATATATTTGTGCCACACCCTTGTCAACCAAGAAACACATGTCTACTTATTGTAGTGTTCCTCTAGAGTCGTGAGAAAAGACTGTCAAAGAGGCATACAAAGTCCATGTGGCACGCAACACACCGGGACAAACACTTGCTAATCTAATGCTTTCTGGGTGGCTGGTCAGCTCCACTGGGGTTATAAGCCAGAGCTGAGAGAGGCTGAGGCTGGGGGAGGCCTCCTTGCATGCAGGAGCCCAGGGATTAGGAGCAACCCACCAGGGACAGGGGACAGGGGCACGTCCTGCAGACAGGGAACCTCCAGCAGACACCACCCTCTACACTACTCAGCTCAAATGACTCAGTAAGGCTTTCCACAACAACATAGAAAATATACACTATTATTCATTTCCTACATTTGCGTTCATAGCTTTTTGTAGTGTTATGACATGGGTATTTTACTCAATAATTATGACACAAATGAACCAAATCCACTAAACAGGAATAGGTTACTCATAGACCTACCATCATCTTTAATTTCCATTGAAACACCATGCTGAAACAAAATGTCATCGACTAGCTAGAGTACCTAACAGCTACATTGTGCTCAGCCCTTAGCACCTCTGAGATGTATCAAGTCCAGCGCAAGATTCTTCTTGACATGATGGCCTGTCTTTAGTCTGTGATACTCTCAGAGAGATATCTCAAGTGACAACCAGAGAATGAGGCACACCAACTGACTGTAACACTGACCAGTATTTCAATAGATGTTCTAAAATATATTATAGATGGTTAAAATATGTCAGATGGTATCGACTCAATTTTCTTTTATCAAAAAAAGGATGTATATTTTTTGCTGTGTTATTATTTGTTTCGATCTGGCCTCCCTCCCATTCTAGATGCATCTCATCCTTTCTTTTCAAAGTGATTGACAGTTGATAATGCTATTACAGCTGTTAAAAGCTAATCCTATTTCTAATCCCCATGTTATCATAAATACAGTTCTATGTGATACGGACTTGCAACTGTCAACTTCTTATCAAAGCTCCATGTTGTCAAGGGAGATTACTTCCAGTCAGTGGCCATGTCATCATTAATCCCTGTCCAATTGGAGTCTTCCCCAGGGACTGCTATCACCACGAATAAATGATTTCCCCTCGCTACCAAATTAGACACAATCAAACCTATGCAGGCGCATGCATACTGTACAAACATCTGTTCCCAGCACACTAAAACAGCATTTCCTAAAGTGTTGTTATAAAATGTCAATTTATCTGCATAAGAAGGTAGACTATAGCCGAATACTGAAAGAGTTTTCCCAGACCCAGACGTGTAATTTGTCAAATATACTTTTCAATTACTCTCCCATGTGGGAGGGAGGGGGAGAGAGAGAGAGAGAGAGAGAGAGAGAGAGAGAGAGAGAGAGAGACACACACACACGGAGAGGGAAGGGGAGAGAGGGAAAGGAGACAAGGGAGAGAAGCACTGTTTTTCGTTATGTTCCTCATCTTAAATATGACAAAGAAGGTGTATTATATCAGACCCATGTAGACCCGTGAAAATAGAGAGAGAGAGAGGGAGGGAGGGAGGCAGATGAGATGAGCCTGGAGATGGAGCCAGTGTACCGGGTCAGGGCGGCCCTGCCTCCCTGCAACAATGACAGGGCTCTGGGATCCAGGCCGCCTGCAGCGCTCCCATCTGCAATCATTACAGTGACTACTGAAACATGAAAAGCTCCACGATGCCGCCGCGCACCACACTAACACGCACCCATCAGGCATCAAGCACACTCACACCACACAATAGGGGGAGAGAACAGAAGACAGGAAGATGTCATGTCCCACTCAACCAGAGTGCCCACCACAACACCCTACACACTCAGGGTTGTAAATAAGGTAGAAACATTGTCTGTGCTCTTAGTACAGCAGGCATGATGGGGAGACGACTGTCACTGGTCCATTGGATGATTCAGAAACACTAAGCACCGACTAAGAAGCTGGGAGTGGGGAAAGGTGGAGTGTGGAGGCGATTCACACAGGGACCGGAACCTGAACCAGGGCTTACAGGGTAGTGTTTCATATACCACAGCCAAACCATCTGGTCAGTGTGGAGTTGACGGGGGCTGGGTAACACCCCACCCTGCTCATCAAACAAGCTGGTGAGGACAAGGCAGGGACCAGGGGTGTGGTAACCCACCCAAGACCTTGATGGATTACCTGGTGAAGCTGGGAAGACCACATGACTTATTATAGAGACAAGAGTAAGGCTGTCAGAAATAACCTGTCACACCTATAGCTGGTCAATCATGTTCAGAGCAGTGAGAGTGGTGACACTCGGAATAGTGAAAAGAAACATTGAGTGTTGCGACAGTGTGAAAGGACAAGTTGGGCTGTGCTTCACAGGGCAGATGAGAGTGGTGGTTTTACACCAGTAGGAGGCAACAGAGGATTACCATTGGGGCCCTGACCACCCGTCTCAGTATTGAATACTAATACCACTGTCACACTCACTACTCTCAAACACAACATCTCAATCACTTTTCAAAGCTCTGTAACCCAACTTTATAAATACATGTTTGCGTTAAAAACTATCTTTGACAGAATGTAAATATGCTCATAAATAAGGTAGAAGGGCAACAGTGTATGGACCACTTCAGCTATCTGTTTATTGTTGATGGATGTAGCAGGGAGTCCGTCATGACTGTGTCATCTTCCTCACAGCCTGTCTCCAGCTCAGTTCTGTTGATGAGCACCAGTGTGCTGTAGTGTTCCACCCATTCTAATACAGCAAAATCAAAAAAGAAAGTACAAGTGATAAATAATCATTGTTTTGAATAATCCTAGCCCCATATCCTCCTGCTAAAGATAACCATTACAGCAAATACAAAAAACTGATCTTAGTTGAGGCACATCTTATCCGCCCCAAACATACATGTATACACACGCACACACATATGTACATACACATGTACACACACACACACACACACACACACACACACACACACACACACACACACACACACACACACACACACACACACACACACACACACACACACACACACACACACACACACACACACACACACACACGCTGTGTTCATTTGACTTTTATTTTCACTTTAGTTTATTTAGTAAATATTTTCTTATTTATTGAACTGCATTGTTGGTTAAGGGCTTGTAAGCATTTCACGGTAAGGTGACCTGTTGTATTCGGCGCATGTGGCAAATACAACTTGATTTGATTTGTACACACACACACGCACACGCACACCCACACACACACACACATGCACACACAAACACTACATCTTTGCTAATCCATTCAGCCTTGCTCAACTAAAATAATTGCCCAAGCATCTGTCCATTACGTCTGGGGAAGAGAGAGTGTCACACATTAGGTCTGACGGCAGATGCGACAGGGCTAAGTTAGTCACATCAAGGCAGTGACTTCTCTCTCAAAGTGCCGCTAATTGCAAGGTGGGAACCAAATGAAGCTGTACACAGAGGAACAGCTTCCCTGGGGAGCCAAAGTCAGGGTTCACCGCCCACGCCTTACTTCTTCCTGTGTCCTGTGACAGAGAGATGCACTTGGCAAGGCGTAGCTACATGTGCTCCCCATTTCCACCTCACCCAGCTGGCTGCTCTGAGAGCCCAGAGTGGCCTGGTGGGGTGAGAGAGGACTGGGGAGGGACTCCCTGTCAGGGCCTGTGCGGCAGGGGTGAGGTGGGTGGAGATTAGGAGACACTGGATAAATCCACCCTGCCACCCCCCAGATTAACACTAGAATGTTTCTTTGTCACTCGGGCTACTAATGTAACTGACTAGACGTCACCTTGGTTCTCTGAGGAGAAGGGGAGGATTATTGGTGTTTGAGAGGCCCCTGGGAGCCGGGAGGTGACACAGTGATCCACAACACAGATGGCAGCAGAGTGGCCTGGGCTATCTTCACCCAGTCATATTGGCAGTGATAATGCCATGACCCCCTCAGATTCACTAACATTCTGCTTTAATCCACCTTCGCATTGACAAAATGGACATCCCCACTATAAAACAACAGTGACAAGATAACTAAATTCACTGCAGGGCCGGTACCTAGAAAACAGTGAACCCTGTTCAAGATGCCACAACTATTCTACCTCTAAGGTCATTGACGCTGCTAGGCTACTTGTTGTTGCCAGCGGTAGTGTTACGTCCCATGATGTACCTTGGTGCAGATGAGCCCTGCCGGCTTTGATGGCCTCTGCGTGCCTTGGCGAGGTGAGGTGGGCGCCACCGCCGAGTCGACACAGGTCGCCGAGTCGACACAGGTCCCCGTGTCCTGCCCACAGGGGCCGACACAGCAAAGCGTTTGAAGACAGTGGGAGAACGTGGCCCCAGGAAAATGGCAGTGCGCTGCGTGAGAGCAGTGCTATTGTCCAGTATGTTCACACTTGATTTATAGTCCAGCTTCAGCACAACACAACAGGCCCGGAGAAAGGCTAATTCACTTTGATTCACCGCTGGCTCTGCAGACTGGTCCTGACATCTACTTCCAACAGTACAGGATAATCTTGATCCATGTGAAGAGTGCAGTAGGCAATATGAGTGTTTGTAGTGATTAAAAAGTAGAAGGTTTGTAAATGCGAGAGTGTGTGTGTGTGTGTGTGTGTGTGTGTGTGTGTGTGTGTGTGTGTGTGTGTGTGTGTGTGTGTGTGTGTGTGTGTGTGTGTGTGTGTGTGTGTGTGTGTGTGTGTGTGTGTGTGTGTGTGTGTGTGTGTGTGTGTGTGTGTGTGTTAGGGTTATTGAGTGCATCCTAGCTGCTGCCTCCAGCCCTGGTTGCTCTGATTGAAACAGGAAGAGAGGCAGAGGCCATCCTCACAGTTGGACAGCTGACATGGTCAGAGTAAAGAGCAGGAGCTGCTGTAGCGCAGTTGGAAACTAACATATTCTACTCCCTTATGAATAATTCTAGCTAAGTAACTATACCGTAATGTTTGAATAACATTGTATTAATGTTGTACTGATGTAATGTTTTCCTTGACAGTTATTCCATTCACATACACTACAATCATGCTAAATCATGTTATGCTTATTTCTGTATCTACAGTAATATTTGAGTCTGAACTCTCTAGACTACCCAGCTCTCTGTCCAGACCTCTCCCACTGGGCAAAAAAACTGGTTGAATCAACATTGTTTCCACGTCATTTCAACAAAAATATTCAATGTGATGATGTTGATACAATGTGGAAAATGTATTTGCAAAAGGTCTTGTTAGGGATGTTAGGGAATTTTGTGCTTCTTTTCACCCAATTTGAAACTAAATCCAATATGGTGACATTTTTTTGTTGATTTCATGCTGAATTTACGTTAGTTGATAACTCAGCCAAATGTAAACAAAAATGTGATGTTTAGATGAGTGGATACTGTCCATGGACATACTCTTGGTATCCAAACAATGCATCTGGGTCTTTCTATAAATAATGGAACCAATGTCTGACAATTGGGATAAAAATGACAAAATACACCAACATAGGTCTGGGACTATACATCCGTTTAGCAGGGGTCATACAGACATTGGCAAGTCAAATTCAACAACTTTCAGAGACTTTTTCAAGCACTTCATTTGATTTTTCAAGGAACTCAATGTTGTATAATAATTTATATATAGGGTCTAATACAGGACCTCCCCCAACAAGTATGCAATAAAACATATATATAAGTAGGCCAATAACACCTTAAGAATAATTTATATTTTAGGCTTTGCCAATGCATTGATATTCAAATTATTATTACATTCTAAAACATGTGAGAATAATGTGACCATTTCCTGACTAGTGGGGCAAATAAGTATTTAGTCAGCCACCAATTGTGCAAGTTCTCCCACTTAAAAAGATGAGAGAGCCCTTTTTTTTCTCATTTTGTCTGTCATAGTTGAAGTGTACCTATGATGAAAATTACAGGCCTCTCTCATATTTTTAAGTGGGAGAACTTGCACAATTGGTGGCTGACTAAATACTTCTTTGCCCCACTGTATTTCTGTGGCCTATGTGGCTGGCACACGGACACATAATAAAGCCATGAATAGCGGTAGCATAAAAGGCTCTGCATGGTCAATCCGTCATCTGTAGTGGTCATGCAGCATTTACTGTAATACGGCCTCTGCAGAAGTCAGGGAATTCATACTTCTTGCGCTTCGTGGAGCAGAGCAGAGCTGTTGTGAAGGAAGTTGTCAAGGAAGTGAGTTTGTGTTTATACAGGACCTCCCGCCCTCACCTACCGTCAACCAATCATGTCAATGCGGAGCTATACGGAGCCCTGAGCATTGTTACAAATTTGGGACGCTCACAGTGACGCGGTACGGAGCTCGATCTGGCCTCCACAAGCCGGATCACATTTCAGAACAAGCATAAATTGGTTTCAACAGCACATGGTTTTACTACACCAGAGTGAATTTAATTGAAGAGGCAGGAAACAAACAGAAGAGTCCATATCTGTCACAAAAACGGAAACCACAGATAATTCTAAACAACTTATCATTTGGCTACAATAATTATAAGGACTTTTCAAGCACCAAATTGAGGAAATGTCTGATTTTCAAGGTAGTCCTATTCCAGTACTTGAATTTCTGAGATCCAAATTCAAGTTCAATTAGGCTACTTCAAGTCCACTGTATTGTTTAACAGATGATCAACATCAATTCACTCGGGTTATTACACTGAGTGTACAAAACACAATGAACATTATACTCTTTCCATGACATAGACTGACCAGGTGAATCCAGGTAAAAGCTATGATCTTGTTAAATCTACTTCAATAAGTGTAGATGAAGGGGAGGAGACAGGTTAAAGAAAGATTTTTAAGCCTTAAATCCATTAAGATATGGATTATGTATGTATGCCATTCAGAGGGTGAATGGGAAAGACAAAAGATTTAAGTGCCTTTGAAAGGGGTATAGTAGTAGGTGCCAGGCGTACCTGTTTGTGTCAAGAAGTGCAACGCTGCTGGGTTTTTCATGCTCAACAGCTTCCCGTGTGTATCAAGAATGGTCCACCATCCAAAGGACATCCAGCCAACTTGACACAACTGTGGGAATAATTGGAGTCAACATGGACCAGCATCCCTGTGGAATGCTTTTCCACACCTTGTAGAGTCCATTCCCTGACGAATTGAGGCTGTTCTGAGGGCCAAAGGGGGGGTTACAAGTCAATATTAGGAAGGTGTTCTTAATGTGTTGTACACTCAGTGTAGATGCAACGTGAATCCAGGCACAGCTGTCTTCGCTGGCTTAACTAATCAGCTTGACACCAAATACACATCCAACAAGCATTATGCATAATTAATGAAGAACTACGTTAACGGTAGTATCGATTTAGGTTTTAAGTATCATAGTAAGATGATTCTTTTGGTTAGAGCATTCAATTTTGCAAACGCATAAATCATTTGGGATTTGTGTACCCATAAAAACTGTTTTCACCCCATAACATAAGGAGACACCAAATGTTACATAGTTACACCACAGAGTTTATAAACCCAGGCACAATATTCAGAAACATGGTAATAATCCAACCTTGTGAAAGTGACAAACTGACACGTTTTCATTTTTCGTCAAAACCAACTTCATATCGAATGACTTAGATTTGATGGCACGAGACAACTGTTAGACCCAATTATGCGTTTCTGTGAATGAGCAAAGCTAGCTAACGTCGCCTTGACATCACCTACAAGTGCGATCATGGATTTATTTTGAAGAAGCCTATCTTCATACTGTACTGTCTTTGGTTACACTGCAGTTCTGAGATCTCTAGACAAAAAACTGTCCAACAGCTAGATACCGGATTCTTACAGGCATTCTAACAGATACTCAACTAGCCTAACAGTTTTCAGCTGTGCTAACATAATTGCAAAATGGTTTTCTAATGATCAATTAGCCTTTTAAAATTATAAACTTGGGTTAGCTAACACAACGTGCCATTGGAACACAGGAGTGATGGTTGCTGATAATGGGCCTCTGTACGCCTATGTAGATATTCCATTAAAAATCAGCTGTTTCGAGCTACAATAGTCATTTACAACATTAACAAGGTCTACACTGTATTTCTGATGAATTTGATGTTATTTTAATGAACAAAAAATGTGCTTTTCTTTAAAAAACAAGGGTATTTCTATGTGACCCCAAACTTTTGAATGGTCGTGTAGGTCTTTAAATCAACTCATGAATTTAATTGAAAATAGCTATGATCCCCCTTATATCTTAATTTAAGGACATTAAAACAATTGGCAGATTTTTATCAATGACTTATCAACAGATGTAACAAGTTGTCTAGTGTCGGAAATCCTCACTGGTACCCTAGTTTATAGAAAAACCCCATCTACAGTATATTCAATACATATGTAATTTGGGTGAACTACCCATTTACCATTTATTACACGTAAAGGACCCCTCGCTGTTGCCATGTTATGTAATGAGAAGCTGCGGGTCTGCCCATCTTGTTGTGCAGGGCCGTGGTGGAGGGTTGTCATTACTATGTGTATGGGGTCAGTGAGGCAGATAGAAACCCAGTGCTAATGACCAGGGCTGCTTTGAGGAGCCAGGCCGTCTAGGACCAACAGGGCCTCTCCGCTCAATGGCCCGTCCCCTGCTTCACTTCACCCACATCAAAACAAAACACTGAAAATACAACGGGACATTTCAGGACCTAATCGTCTCACACAATGGGGAAAGATAAGTCGGAAAAACTTGTCGGTGTTTGTTAAACCCACATTTTTTTTGTGGTACCTTGTAGCTGTTTCCCCCGTGAAACTGAGAATCTCCTTGTTGGTAACTGTTTCTTGTGCTGTATCAGGGAGTCCAGTTAAGATGTAATGTAAACAGAAACTAAGAAGACAAGGATGAGGACATAACTAAACTGCCAAAATAATTAGATATAATAACAACAGCACTTCACTAGCAAAACAACCCTTCAAGGTATTCACTCAAACCCAAGGACAGAAAAAATAAGTGACTGAGGTTCACTGTCAAGGGGCTCGACTCTCTCTCTCTCTCTCTCTCTCTCTCTCATTCTTCTGAATTCTTCTTCTCTAATCTCTGTCATCACAGTAGAATCAATTATTCATTCAGCTAGTGAAGTGTAAGTCAGTCCCGGTTGTGTAGTCATGAAGAGGGTGATACATAAACAAGTCAATAACTAATTGCAGGTCCAGAGAGTGAGAGAGTGAGAGAGTGAGAGAGTGAGAGAGAAAGAGAAAGAGAAAGAAAGAGAAAGAGAAAGAGAAAGAGAAAGAGAAAGAGAGAGAGAGAGAGAGAGAGAGAGAGAGAGAGAGAGAGAGAGAGAGAGAAAGAGAGAGAGAGAGAAATTACATAACTTTTTCCAACTCCCTGAAGCACCAAATTACTCTGTAGGCTAGTAGTTTGAAACCTTTTGCACTGTACTGTATGTAAACCTTGTTCTTGAAAGGTAGGCCGTCATTTTAAATAAGAATGTGTTCTTAACTGACTAGTTAAATAAAGGTTCAATAAAAAATAAATTAAAATAAACAGCTGCTCGTAGGTGAAAAGCAAGAGCAGCAGTAAATTATAACATTTCTCTCTCTCTACTGCAGCAGTCGGGTTCCAATCTGTACGCGCCATTGGGACAAGTCGAGACCCGTGACAATCATGTCAGATCCGACCAAGACCCGTGACATTATTTCGAATTATGGATCTGGACCCGCTCGGGTCCTGGATCGGATCTCGGGTATTTGGGTACAGGTGGATCCTTGAAGACCTCTACAGTAGATAGTCAGATCCACAGCTAACTCTCTGTTCTTCCAGGCATAACAAAGCTCTCTTAAAGCAGTGAACGGTACTCCTCCACCTTCTCTTAGCCTCAGCTTCTCAGTCAAACTGTGAAGTCACACCCTCTGTTTAACAGGTTACATACTTGTCCCTATGACTCTATGATATGATACGCACAAAGAACAGTGGGAGACTAGTGTGGTGGGCACTGATGCATAACATTCCAATTTCAGAGCAGGCATGAGTTAGGCCAGAATACAGAGAAGAAGAGAGGAGAATCAATGCCCAACTCTGACTGAGTGCTGAAATTAGTGCAGTGTGTGCTATTGTATTACATTGTTGTGACTGTATGGTCCAATAATGGTGTGTTTGTGAAATGATTAATTATATGCGATGCAAATCCAGGTACAGATTGATTCAGACTCAAATGACTGTCACAATAGGCAGACAGACAATGTCTTGTGAAACCTAGAAATCTCTTCTCCCTGTGTGTGCAGCATAGAGGTAACACAAAATCAGTTATGAAATCATACTAATGGTTATGCAATCTGAAATAAAACAGAGGAAGTGAATAGGCTTACAACAGAGAGACGCTTGGTTTCTTGTCATGGATGGCCCAGGCTGGGCCAGCTTAGCGGTTTAGCGCTGGCCCAGCTGACCTGGCTTGCTCTTTGAGATCCAGACAGCTGTGATTGCGGTAGAGATTTCACACAGTGTAATTACCACACTGACACCAGGGACCCTCAACGTAGGGAGGGGGGCTCTGTGGAGGAGCAGGAGTAGGAGAGAAAGAAAAAGGAGCTCTACTCTACAGGTTATTAGCACTAAACACGGAGGGAACTGAAATGGCGGAGTCAATGAGCAATCTGAAGGCCTATCAAGCCTCATCAGGAACAGCGGGGAGGAGAGTGCCTCAGTTCATCAGCTCCCTCTCCGACTTCTGGGGAAAATTACAGTAATTAAAAAGGCAGCTAAGTACTGCTGCCGAGCCTGGCAGCCAGGGATCCTTTCTTCACCCATCACCTTCAGCTTGGGCGGCTGATTTTGCATGACCTTTCTATCCCCTGGCTCTGGCCTGGCGGTCGCTGGATCTTTGTCTGTGTGGCTGGAGCAGACAGAAAGAAAAGAGGGAGATAATTACTGGGCCTTGGGCTGACGCTGTATTGATCAGGGAAAAAGGTGCCCAGGCAAAATGAGAGTCCAACACTATGGAGCTTGGCAAATCGAAAAGGTAATTCCAGCCTTGGTACAACTCGGCCCTTCTCTCTCTCTTTCTCTACTCTTCACTCTCGCTACCCTTTCATTAAAAAGCAGCTGTGATATTACCGAATCAATACACAACACTAGATTGATTCTGCTGTCGGCGAGCCTTTCTTTTGGAGACAGGCTCAATCAGTGGCCCCTGACTTGGCCTCTTGATCCTAATGTGTGCTACTGTATCAGGCCGCTTGATCATCTCCTCTCCCGGGATGGAAGAGGCGGAGGAGGGGGAGAAAATCACCCTGTACCTGGCAGGTTATGATGATGTTGTGGCATTTTAGCACTCTGCCGATATTCCTCTTATTTATCTCTCTGGAGAAGAGACAGTGGAGCGACACGCAGGTGATTGGCTATAATCATATCATTTTGAGTGCTTACAGAACCTCTGGTCAAATGTGAAAATAAATGACAGTAAAAAGAGATGAGCTCAAGTGAAAATGCCCCAACAAATCAATACTGTAAGAGAAAGAAAAACACTTCTTCCAGAGAAAAGACACAAGCCATGAGAATACTAAAAGATTAGGAGTCTAACAACCTCTGTCAAAACACTGAGGATGAGCACATTCACTGAAGGGAATCTTAATTAGCTGGCAACAAATGCAGTCCACGCCTCGCAAGCACTGTAATTAGAATCACACTGGAGTGGGCTTTCATCACCTGTCTGTAATAATCTGTTCACCAATGGCTGCCCCCTTGTCCCTATGGATTCTCTGAAATACAAATTCATTTCACAAACTGACAAAAATGCTACAACTTCTCACAGCAAATATGGAGTTGCTATGAGTGAAGTCTTGGTAGTGTTAGCAGTTGTGATTCTCTGCTAAAAAGGTGCAAATCGGTATTCCCACCTTCCCTAAGCCAAAAATCGAACACTTCAAGACAAGTATTTACCACACAAACAATTCCCTCATGACACAACCCACTCCTACACTTCCAGACTTCCACAGGCTTCCACAGTCCAACATGGCCGTGGCCACAGCTAATGAAGAGACATGTCCGTAGCAGAGGCCTACACATCCACTTCACAGTTGAAGAGCCTTGAGGGGCCTCGCGGGACCAAGCAGCACTAGAGGAATGTTTTGACAGAGCCTCTCAGCTAGAACAAAGACCTCTTCATCTCCTCAGAGCGACTCGCCATTATCGTCTTCATCTCCTGTCTTTGAGAGACCAACAGACATAAAGCCACTACCTGTTTTCTGATTGGAATAAGGCCTTTTAATTCAGGGCCGGCCACGGCTGAATAGAGTGTTTTAGCTCGTTTATTGAGGGAGGAAGAGGGGAATCATTTTAGACTCTACTAGAGGAGCTAATTAAAACGTCTGGCCTGCTAACAAAAGGGAAAGGCTAGTGTATAGAAGTGAAAGCTATTAAAGACATATCACAGATCTCCTCAACTAGAACCCTGCACTTATGTCAGTAAGAATGATTATGTTGGAAAAACTTTTTAAAATAGAAAATTGTGAGAAAACATGAAATGTGTATTGAATTGGGGTGACTTGATCCTCATTGGTCCTTATTTAAGGAAGCAATTCAGATGCCTGTATAATAGGCTGCAGAAACACTGGTGTCATCACAAAGTGACAGCATCAAGAAGGGTTCATAACAAAGGAAATGACATCGCTACGACTACAGACCATTTGGAAGTGATGAAAGCACATAAAAGAATGATCCCTCTTTAGAATTTTCAACGCCAAGCATTATTAATGATACAAAAAATATCTGAAGCCTAAGAAAGGAAATCTTGATTATGCCATGGCTTATAGGTGGATGTCATTACGAACACCATTAGACACATGAGTTAATAGCATCCTGAATTTTAAATAATTACTTTGAAATAAATACATTTCTGTAGGTCGGCAGAGGTATTTAACTGTAATTGAAAACAAAACAGCCCTTAATCCCGTGATATTCCTTCCCCCGTCTCCCTCTCTCTGAGTCTCTCTCACAGACATAGACAAATGAAGGTTTGCCATGGCAGAGCTATATTATAGTTGTGGCCTGGTTTGCACTATGTAGAGCAGTGCTTCACAGTGGGGTGGGAGTAGTTATAGTGGGGAGGGCCCCTTGCCCCTGCCCCTCCATTCAGCTCGCTGTACTGCGAGTGATTGGGCTGATTCTGCACCACTCTATTGAAAGCATGGCAGGTGTTCATTCAATATCCCCTCTTCCCTCCTCTCCTAAGGAGCCACTAATCCTCTTCAGGAGGCCAGGCATGGCTTCACCCCCCCCAGCCGCTGGGCTTTGATATCCACCCCAGCCCCAGCACCGCACCATGGACCTGGGTGACCATGGGAGAGAGGGGGCAGAGGGAGTGGAAGAGCCAGTCTTGGGTTTAACTAGATGTACTGCACACTTTCACCTTGGAGTGCAAGGCGCCATGCACTGTTTGATCAAGATGTTATTGCTGTAGATAAAACACTCCATTAATATTGATGATGTTAATAAGAGTTGAGTCATGATCTAAGACCGGCAGATTGGTAATGAAACATCAAAGCAATGACAAATACAAACACAGTTATGACAGTTATCACAGTTATCACAGTTATGACAGTTATCACATTTAAGACAGTTATCACAGTAATTACAGTTGTGACAGTTATCACAGTTATCACATTTAAGACAGTTATCACAGTAATTACAGTTGTGACAGTTATCACAGTTATCACAGTTAAGACAGTTATGACAGTTATGACAGCTATGACAGTTATGACAGTTATGACAGTTATGACAGTAATTACAGCTCCGACAGTTATCACAGTTAAGACAGTTATCACAGTTATGACAGTTATCACAGTTATGACAGTTATCACAGTTATGACCGTTATCACAGGTATGACAGTTATGACAGTTACGACCCACACAGAGCATTCAGCATGTAGGTACTGTTGGTATGGTATACATGCTGTAATCTTCATACTAGTAAGTATATCTATAAAACTCCAAAAGCTCAGCTTGATAGGCAGAAGGAGGATACAGGCACTTGGATTTGGAGCTATTCTCCTGTAGTTCTACCAACAACAGAGGTTGTTATTCCCTGTTTAACCTCACTAGTTGTCTGTGTTAGTGAGGTTAAGTTAACTGTTAAGGTGCTCTTTGTCTCCCGACAGTCCCTGAGCTGTGAACACTGCAAAAACACTACCCAGGAACAATTATTTATTTTATTTCTGGCTACCACATAGACATTATAATAGCCTGTCAATCACCGAGTCCCAAATTACAAGTGATTGTGATTGCAGTCATAATAAGAATATGAAGGAGTACCCACGTCAAAGGTGGTCAATATGATATGTTTTATGCTGAGAAAAAAATGAATTTAATAACACCTGTCTGCTTGTGCATTTATAAGAAACAAAGCAGGGCGCTAACTGGGGAGAGGATTTATGCACCCTGATTCCCCCCTCCCGCTGGGCAATATCAGACTCTTCCATCGTGTACAAAGAGCCACTGTCAGGACAACATTGAGCAGGTCAAGCAGAGACGTGGAGGTTAACCAAGCTGCTGGAGGACGCCTCTTCCCAAGCTGCTGGAGGACGCCTCTTCCCAAGCTGCTGGAGGACGCCTCTTCCCAAGCTGCTGGAGGACGCCTCTTCCCAAGCTGCTGGAGGACGCCTCTTCCCAAGCTGCTGGAGGACGCCTCTTCCCAAGCTGCTGGAGGACGCCTCTTCCCAAGCTGCTGGAGGACGCCTCTTCCCAAGCTGCTGGAGGACGCCTCTTCCCAAGCTGCTGGAGGACGCCTCTTCCCAAGCTGCTGGAGGACGCCTCTTCCCAAGCTGCTGGAGGACGCCTCTTCCCAAGCTGCTGGAGGACGCCTCTTCCCAAGCTGCTGGAGGACACCTCTTCCCTGTGTCATTAGACCATCTATACCTTTTACCACCAACACACTTATGCGCACGCACCCTCTGAAGTACAAATACATGTACTGTATGCACGAGCACACACACACACACACACACACACACACACACACACACACACACACACACACACACACACAGTTCAGCCCTCCCTATTGTTCGTAAAGCCTCCATTCTCTTCCAAGTCATATAACCTGAAATTAATATTATTTTGTTGACTAATAATTACATTGCCAGCACTAGTCTATGAGAGAGTAAAATAATGTATTTGATATATGGAAATTGCAGTTTATAAGCTGTGTTTAAGGACATTTTTTATAAACTGAGTTTAATTGTGCGTTTTTTTTCACTTAATTCCTTGTCACATATTACAAACAAATGAGAAAACCATTCAAACACAAATAGAACACAAAACACTTGTTTTCCCCCATATCATACTGATATTTGACTTAATAACATCAGAAAATCAATGACTGAGGATGAGTGTTATTCTACTTCAACTGGACTGTGAAATGCAGTTAAAGCTACAGTACCGCTCTTACACAATTGAAAGAGGTTTTGACTCCCTCCACTCTGTGCACTAGCTGAAGGACCTGGAGAAAGGATCTACTGGTGGATGGATGCTAATTGTTGTTATGTTTCAGGTCTAGCAAGCATGCCCCCGTGCTGCTCGGAGAATGTCTCTGGCTTTTGATCCTGACATCTGTGTCGAACAGGAATTTCACTCTACCTCCACTTCCTTCTGATGTTGCTCCAGGAACTAATGGATTGTAAAAAAGCTGGCAGGATATCGTCTCAAAACATGTTGTTCTTTTACAATCAAGTATGTGAGAATAACTAGGCAGCTTCACACAACTGTTGTCAAAGAAAACAGTGACGTGACAGTTTTTTAGTTTTACAACAAGTGACAAAGGTTACTGTTTGGAGTCAAATGTAAACTTTAAGTTCGGCAAATTATACAAAAAAATAATCAACACATTGAAGATAAATACAATAACACGTAATCTCATATACCAAAGCACATTCCATGATTCTAAACCGGGAGTTCCTTAATCCTATCAACCTGTGACTCTACACGCTTAGAAAAGGGTTCTTCGGCTGTCCCCATAGAAGAACCCTTTTTGGTCCCAGGTAGAACTCTTCTGGGTTAAATGGAGAACCCTCTGTGGTAAGGAAGCATTAAGGTATATTCAAAGGCTTCTCCTATGGGGACAGCCGAAGAACCCTTTTAGGTTTGGAGCATTTCCAGTAGACATGCTATTCCATGTTCTCTAAGAGAAGAGAGGAGTAATAGCAAATGAAGGTTAAA
This sequence comes from Oncorhynchus keta, assembly GCF_023373465.1. NCBI lineage: Eukaryota > Metazoa > Chordata > Actinopteri > Salmoniformes > Salmonidae > Oncorhynchus > Oncorhynchus keta. Next base: position 44,384,040 of record NC_068437.1, on the reverse strand, counting down.
TTAATTAATCTGTTTAATAGAACACATCGGACGTTATGATTCGCTTTCCATGGGTTCATTAAAACAAATCAACTAAAATAATGCATGATTGTCATTGTAGAGCTCCTGACATTCAGAATCCCAATCATTAGGACAGACACATAGCCAGTTTTGTTTTGTACATGTCGTCATCTCATACTAATGAGATGAAATAACCCAGTAATGTTAATACCGCAAATGTAGCGAATAAAATATCCATGATTAAATAATGCAAAAAAATATGTTTTCTACTATTTATCTAAATGGTGTAATTAATTGATGACCATGAAATGAGAGCAAATCAAATCATATTCATTAATGTAATTTAGCATAATTTGGTTATTATATAAAAAATATAAAAAATATCTATAAATTATTGATGACATGCAGCTTTGAGCTACTTATAAAGAACGGTTTTGAGGCATTACTGAAAATCTAAAAATTATAATAATTTAATAATGATAATAATACATGCATACTTGTAACGCTTGTCTGATGAAGAAGGAGTTGACCAAAGCACAGCGTGGTAAGTGTTCATGAATTATTTTGAAAACACTTGAACAAAATAACAAAGAGCAAAATGACAACGCACAGTTCTGTCAGGTGCAGAAACACAAAACAGAAAATAACTACCCACAAACCCAGGTGGGAAAAAGACTACATAAGTATGATTCTCAATCAGAGACAACAATAGACAACTGCTTTTGATTGAGAACCACACCCGGCCAAAGTAAAAGAAATAGAAAACATAGAAATAAAGAAACGAGAATACCCACCCTCGTAGTGGGCCCCGGACTGGGGACCCTCGTTGCGGGCCCCGGACTGGAGGCAGTCTCTGGAGGCTCTGGACTGGAGACCGTCTCTGGAGGCTTCGGACTAGAGAACATCGCTGGAGGCTCCGGACTGGAGAACATCGCTGGAGGCTCTGGATTGGAGGCCGTCATTGGAGGCTTCGTGCCATGGCTCCTCACTGGAGGCTTCGTGCCATGACTCCTCACTGGAGGCTTCGTGCCATGGATTATCACTGGAGGGAGGAGAAGTATGGGCAGTCTGGTACGTTGAGCTGCCACAGGGCTCACCAGGCTGGGAAGACATACGGGAGAGTTAGTTATAGGCGCAGGCACAGGACTCACCAGGCTGGGAAGACATACGGGAGAGTTAGTTCTAGGCGCAGGCACAGGACTCACCAGGCTGGGAAGACATACGGGAGAGTTAGTTCTAGGCGCAGGCACAGGACTCACCAGGCTGGGAAGACATACGGGAGAGTTAGTTCTAGGCGCAGGCACAGGACTCACCAGGCTGGAGAGACATACAGGAGGCCCTGTCCTAGGCAGAGGCACCAGATACACTGGGCTGTGGAGAGGCACTGGGGGTCTCAAGCTAGGAGCCTGCACAACCCGTCCTGGCTGGATGGTTACTTTGGCCCGGCACGTGCGGGGCACAGGCACAGGACGCACTGGGCTGTGCAGACGCAATTGAGACATAGTGCACAGAGCCGGTGCAGGATATCCTGGGCCGTAGAGACGTACTGGAGGTCTGGAGAGCAGGGCTGGCACAACCCGTCCTGGCTGGATGCTCACCCTAGCCCGGCAGATGCGGCGCCACGGTAAGCACGGGGAGTTGGCTCAGGTCTCCAAACCCGACTCTGCCACACTCTCCGTGTGCCACCCCCCATTTTTTTGGGGGGGGGGGGCTGCCTGGGCTTCCTTGCCAGCCGTGTTCATCTCGCCGACTCCATCCTCCGGTATCCCTCTTCACACTGCTCCATAGAATCCCAGGTGGGCTCTGGCACTCTCCCAGGGTCGACCGACCACCTCTCTACCTCCTCCCAGGTTGTCTCATACCTCTGGCCACGCTGCTCCTCCTTACCACGCTGCTTGGTCCTTTGGTGGTGGGTAGTTCTGTAACGCTCGTCTGATGAAGAAGGAGTGGACCAAAGCGCAGCGTGGTAAGTGTTCATGATTTATTTTCAAAACACTTGAACAAAATAACAAAGAGCAAAACGACAATGAACAGTTCTGTCAGGTGCAGAAACACAAAACAGAAAATAACTACCCACAAACCCAGGTTGAAAAATGGCTACCTAATTATGATTCTCAATCAGAGACAACAATAGACAGCTGCCTCTGATTGAGAACCACACCCGGCCAAACACAAAGAAATAGAAAACATAGAAATAAATAAACTAGAATGCCCACCTTAGTCACACCCTGGCCTAACCAAAATAGAGAATAAAAACCTCTCTATGGCCAGGGCGTGACAATACTACTAATAATGTATATTTTATATTCATACGGTCAATGGCTATGCTAAAAGAACAGCATATTCCACAGTAGCTGGGCACACATCTTTGACGTGAGGCTTGATATGTGAAATAGCCTCCAGCAAACATCTGCTTACTGATCCTGAACCACACTAAAACCTCCACTGTAATTCTCAGATGAATTATCATCAGATCCCTCTTATTTACTGCCATTGTCACCATTGTCTCCACAACACTGACAATGCTATGCAAAGGATCCTATAAACAGGAACAGAGCAGAAGGAGAAACTGTATGTTCAACACACTACACAGGCCACTGACAGACAAACTCTGTTTAAAATGCCCTCCCTGTTAAAAACAATCAAGACTTCTGAACAAATCGGCTGCCATTTTGGTTATAAACAGTGAAGAAGAGGGACAAGTAGAGAGGACACAGTGTAACCAGGAGCATGCTGTGGCCAACAGGGTGACGATGGTTACGGGGCTGAGTGGTGGTGCAACGACCGTGTTTGTAATGCGGAGCGTGGCTGCCCTGTGACCCAGACAGCCATCAGGCATCAGGCAGTGTGTTTGACGGAAGATGTGGCGACGGACTCTGATTCCCCCAGGTGCTGTAGAACGTGCTGGGAAGTGACAAGCAGCAGATGGAGCCCATCTCCTCTCATGCCATTCTCATTCCAACTACAAGACCCAAACTGGTGTTAGCTAAATTGGTTGACAGGGGAAAACTGTTGCCCTTTTGTCATTGTGTTGTCGTACAGACTCTAAAACAGACAGCGAGGGACTAAAATGTTTACAAGTGAATGAATATCATGGCTATAGAAAACTAAAGAAAAATAGACATCATAACTGTGAAATAAATCAATTATACTGAATTCTTCTCATGGGAGTAATAACGACAAAATATCAACAGCAAGTGAATGCCGGTATCAGAGCATACTTGACAATCGGCTTCCTAACCGGCTTGTCAGTTTAGCTCCATACTTCCCTGAGTGCTACAGCTAGATAAACTGCACTTAAAGCCTTACTGAGGTCCCTGCCTGGGCCCAACACTATTGTGCTCTTGTTTTTTTAAAGACAATGTAATTTGGTTTTCGGCCTGCAGCTGGGGATGAAATGACCAGTGAAATCCTTGAGCTGGTGTGTTATTTCACACCCTGGGACACGACTGTACGTATTTATTTTCCGCACAATGGAGACCCAGCCAGCCTGGGCTTTTTTTCATTCTGTTCCATGGGGTGTTAAGTCTCCACAGAGCTCAATTAGAGGTCGTCACTTCCCCACCACACCATCGTCCCACTCCAGTTAGACAGCATGGCAGCAGGCCGCTGGGCCGGCCTCCCCACAGCCTGACATTGATCCTGTGGAAAAACCCCTTCACATCTTAAGACAGATACTACTGAGTAAAAACACAAACAACATATTTTACTAAGAATCTATAGTGACTCTTTGTTTTCCAATTAAAAAGTAATGTATGCTCCTGTAGTGTCCATTGTGTGCTCTAAGTGAGATGGGTGTTGTTTAGTTACCATCTGCTTCATGATTAGTCTGCTAACAGAAAAAACATGCCTGTCCAGATTGACAATGCTACAGCACCTGAGGATGACTAAACGGACCTCTCAAACAACGATGGAGGTGTGACATGTAGCCTAGTTTACAGAACATCAGTTTGGCTCCATTTTAGAGGAGCATCATCAGAGTTATTCTGTTCAACAGAGAGTCAGTAGCATCTTGACAGGTGCCGGTTGAGATTATGCGCTGCTCTAAGTTATCGATTTAGCTACATGACAGATGGACTTACAACTGAGGGGGCACAATAGCCTGATGTGGAAAGGTGTTCCAACATCATATCAAGAGCCTGGCTCAGAGTTATTATTAGCTCTTTCACAACAAATAGTCCATCTTAAAAAGAAGTGAACTTGAACAAATGTCTACATAGAGTGATTTTAAAGGAAAAGATCTTAACTGATTCTGATCTATCCAAACTATTCTCCTCAAAAAGCTCTGTGCTCACTGACATTTCGCTGCCATCCACCAGATATACCATAAACCCAGGTCTCTGTGCATCCAACCTTTGAACGTCCATGGCCACTTCTCCAGTGAAGGAGAGAAGATCTGACAGAGCATGGCAAGGCCACACAGAGTCCACCATCTACAGTCAAAGACAAAGCAACTCAATGCAAGGAATGATAGAAAATCTGATGCTTCTGTACGACATTTCCAGAGCTTGATGACACTGTATCAACAACAGACGTGCTAGGTAGGATGACGAATCCACATCCTGAACTCATTTTGACACATTTAGGATCTTAGATAGGGAGGGTTTACATGTCCCCTTCAGATAGACACTTGTACCCTTAAAATGAGGGTTAACATAAGTTTGCGGCCTGTGAGGATGAACACTTGCGCTATTCTGGTTGGGCTTTGCCTGGGGACACACATTAAAAGGAGTGGATGTGACATTTGGCAGTAGGATTTCAAGACCCTCTGTGCCCCCTCTGTGCTTCTCACAGTGTAGCCGTCACCAGGGTGGACGTGTGTGGAGAGACGCTTCCCTCTGACCAGGGCTACAAGGCCAAGACTGTGTAGTGGATCACAAAGCACATCGACAACAAGATGTGGCATGAAACAACAGCCAAAGAGAAGAGTGCTCTGGTTTCTTGGTTTCAATGGTGTTCAATAATGATCTGGACACCCTAAAACATTTAGATCAGATCAAAGATAGCTCAATACAAAATACAACTACATAAAACCACCCGGGAGAACATACAGTACAGTAGCCAATGTATATCATTCTTTATGTACAGTTGAAGTCGGAAGTTTACATACACCTCAGCCAAATACATTTAAACTCTGTTTTTCACCATTTCTGACATTTAATCCTCGTAAGAAATTCCCTGTCTCGGGTCAGTTAGGATCACCACTTTATTTTAAGAATTTGAAATGTCAGAATAATAGTAGAGAGAATGATTTATTTCAGCTTTTATTTCTTTCATCACATTCCCAGTGGGTCAGAAGTTTACATACACTCAATTAGTATTTGGTAGCATTGCCTTTAAATTGTTTAACTTGGATCTGTAACGGTTGTCTTGGGTGGAAGAAGGATCGGACCAAAGCGCAGGGTGGTTAGTGTTCATCTTTTTAATAAGAAACTGAACACTTCAAAAATACAAAACAACAAAGTGACAACCGAAACAGTTCTATCTGGTGCAGACACACAAAGACTGAAAACAACCACCCACAAAACACAAAGGAAAACAGGCTACCTAAATATGGTTCTCAATCAGGGACAACGATAGACAGCTGCCTTTGTTTGAGAACCATATCAGGCCAAACACAGAAATAGAAAATATAGAAAAACTAACAGACTGCCCACCCCAACTCACACCCTGACCATAGTAAATAAAGACAAAACAAAGGAATAAAGGTCAGAACGTGACAGGATCAAACGTTTTGGGTTGCCTCCCACAAGCTTCCCACAATAAGTTGGGTGAATTTTGGCCCATTCCTCCTGACAGAGCTGGTGTAACTGAGTCATGTTTGTAGGCCTCGCACACGCTTTTTCAGTTCTGCCCACAAATGTTCTATAGGAGTGAGGTCAGGGCTTTGTGATGGCCACTCCAATACCTCAACTTTGTTGTGCTTAAGCCATTTTGCCACAACTTTGCAAGTATGCTTGGGGTCATTGTCCATTTGGAAGACCCATTTGTGACCAAGCTTTAACTTCCTGACTGATGTCTTGAGATGTTGCTTCAGTATATTCACAGAATTTTCCTTTCCTCGTGATGCCATCTATTTTTTGAAGTGCACCAGTCCCTCCTGCAGCAAAGCACCCCCACAACATGATGCTGCCAACCCCGTGCATCGCGGTTGGGATGGTGTTCTTCGGCTTGCAAGCATCCCCCTTTTTCCTCCAAACATAACGATGGTCATTATGGTCAAACAGTTCTATTTTTGTTTCATCAGACCATAGGACATTTCTCCAAAAAGTACGATCTTTGTCCCCATGTGCAGTTGCAATGCGTAGTCTGGCTTTTTGAGCAGTGGCTTCTTCCTTGCTGAGCGGCCTTCAGGTTGTGTCGATATAGGACTCATTTTACTGTGGATATAGATACTTTTGGACCTGTTTCCTCCAGCATCTTCACAAGGTCCTTTGCTGTTGTTCTGGGATTGATTTGCACTTTTCGCACCAAAGTATGTTCATCTCTAGGAGACAGAACGAATCTCCTTCCTGAGCGGTATGACGGCTGCGTGGTCCCATGGTGTTTATACTTGCGTACTATTGCTTGTACAGATGAACGTGGTACCTTCAGGCGTTTGGAAATTGCTCCCAAGGATGAACCAGACTTGTGGAGGTCTACCATTTGTTTTCTGTGGTCTTGGCTGATTTCTTTTGATTTTGCCATGATGTCAAGCAAAGAAACACTGAGATTGAAGGTGAGGCCTTGAAATACATCCACAGGTACACCTCCAATTGACTCAAATTAGGTCAATTAGCCTATCAGAAGCTTCAAAAGCCATGACATAATTTTATGGAATTTTCCAAGCTGTTGAAAGGCACAGTCAACTTAGCGTATGTAAACTTCTGACCCACTGGAATTGTGATACAGTGAAGTATAAGTGAAATAATCTGTAAACAATTGTTGGAAAAATGACTTGTGTTATGCACAAGGTAGATGTCCTAAACGACTTGGCAATAAACTATAGTTTGTTAACAAGAAATTTGTGGAGTGGTTGAAAAACGAGTTCTAATGACTCCAACCTAAGTGTATGTAAATTTCAACTGTAGATGTCAGACTCATCTGCCACAATAAACAGGAGATTTTTATTAGATTTTTTTATTTCACCTTTATTTAACCAGGTAAGTTAGTTGAGAACAAGTTCTCATTTACAACTGCGACCTGGCCAAGATAAAGCATAGCAGTGTGAACAGACAACACAGCGTTACACATGGAGTAAACAATTAACAAGTCAGTAAGAAAAAAAAGAGAGTCTATATACATTGTGTGCAAAAGGTATGAGGAGGTAGGCGAATAATTACAATTTTGCAGATTAACACTGGAGTGATAAATTATCAATTGGTCATGTACAGGTAGAGATACGGGTGTGCAAAAGAGCAGAAAAGTAAATCAATATAAACAGTATGGGGATGAGGTAGGTAAATTGGGCTGGCTATTTACCGATAGACTATGTACAGCTGCAGCGATCGGTTAGCTGCTCAGATAGCAGATGTTTGAAGTTGGTGAGGGAGATAAAAGTCTCAAACTTCAGCGATTTTTGCAATTCGTTCCAGTCACAGGCCAGTCTCTGGCCAGCTTCCTCCATCTATCTTGGCCTTTGATAAGTCATTCTATTTGATTGTTCTGTGGATCTTTCCCTGCCCTCTGTAGAGGCATGAAATCCCAGTCCTCATAGAAGATTGCCTTCCTTACCTATAACACAAGGTTTCCTGTGGCCGTTTATCAAACATAGAGCTATCTCTGGGCCTCGGCTTTAACCTGCATCCACCTCTCAGCCCTCCACCGTCAGCCCTGGAGCCCCTCCACAACCCCCAACCCCAGCCCCATCCACGGCCCAATCCACCCTCTCCCACACACTGTGAAGGACGCTGCTTCCCTACCTGTGATCTGTGAGCTAGTTGGCACAGGGCCCAAATCCCCTCTGTTTCATCTTCAAAGCACCAGAGCCCATCTACAGGGCAGGCCCAGCTGAGCTATGATCCTGGACTTGGAAATCAGGTTTCCTGAAGTTCCTGTGTTGCTCAGACTAGCTCCCTGCCTCCCTGCCTGGCCTGCTTCTCCCTCTCTCTCTCACCTGGGTTAGTCAGGGGATCAGATGGGAAGAGGTGTGTTTGGCCTGCTTCTGTTGCTGGAAGGCTGAGTTCACAATCATCTCTATTTGGTGGGCACCTCACCACCGGACAAACCCCTCTGTGTTCCTGTGAAACACAGGCTTGGCCCCAGGAATCAGCAAGACTTAATGACGTAACATATACCGTATTAGGTTTCTTTATAATAACACTTTTCTCATGGATACAACAGAGCATTAGAAATGTCCATTACAATGGCAGATTAGATTGAATGTTAATTTTGAATTGCTATATAGTAATGATGGAATGAAGTCTTTATTCTGACGAATGTCTCTCTGTGCTTTGTTCAAAGTCAAACTCACCATGCATTTCACTGTCTTATATCAACCACACACTGATGCTTGAAGCAACAACAAGCTATTCAAGAATTCACAAAACATACTAAAAGCCGGAGCATTACATAAACATGGCAAGTGTATTTTCCTGTCCGTTTTGAAGTGAAAACGAAGTGAGAAAGAGAGCAGCTGTCTCACACAGAGGGTGAGAGTTTCTGTTGTGTAGCCAATCACCCCTAGGTGGCAGTATTGTCATGTAAGCGGCATCAGAAGTACTTTGCCATACTGACACTTTGAGAGGCCTAGATCGAAAGCCTCTTTTTACATGAGCAATGAAGAGTGGGGCAATGAAGTCTTTCATTGATCACTCACATCACACTTTTTTCTCTCTCCAAAGCCCTTCTTCTCTTCTCTCATGGCAAATATTCACCTTATCCACTGAAGCACATTTCTGACACCTTTTTAAGAAGTGACAACTGTGTATATTTCATGATCACAGTCTCCATTTTCATATCAAACCAGACGAGAATGCAATTTTCACTTCATTTAATCGACGTGGGGACATGTGTGGGCACTTAGAGCTGTCAGAAGTTTAAGACAGCCTAATGCTGTCGATCTCTCACTTCGATATGTAACGAGCTAGAGACAGTTCCAGCGGGCGCTCCTCCAATAAATGCGCTAATTAAACTCCACACCGGGGTTTGGCGTATAAAGACAGAGAGAGTAAAAAGTATATCAACATGGGAAGACACTTACACAAATCCACCAGCTATAACACACAATTTCAATCTCTAGTAATGGACTTTTAGGACAAACAAAAATAACTAGGGACAAGAAAAGAAGACATGAAAAGCTAAAGCAAACATACTATTTCTATTAGATTTATCAATAGACAGGGAAAATAAGAGACAGATAAAGGGGACTGTGGATGCTTGAATAATCCAAGACAAATCTAATATCTCTCTGAATCAAGGCAATGAGAGAATTATCGCCAATTTCCCTAGTCATAAAATCCTTTAGGATTCCCCAAAAAATATCCACTAGAAAATACTATCAGATTTTGGATCAAATCCTATAGGATAGAATCCTATAGGACTCCAATAGGACTAGTTGCAAAATCTCTTGGATTCCTGTAGGATCCCATAGGAGTCCAATAATGTTTAAAAATCTGAATTTGTGTGTTGAAGAGCATTTCGCTACCCTCACAATAATATCTACTAACCTTGTGTATGTGACCAATAAAATTTGATTTGGTGTGTTGAAGATGTTGAGCACCTCAGTGAAATGGTGTGAATAGGCAAAGATGTGGAGATTGTGCTCTGGTTAAGGCCTTCCCACACTGTACATCGGATTCAGTCTTTTACAAGTATTACATGTCACACTGTGCAATGTGACCAAATACAAATCTTGATTTCAACCTGGCGAGATTATACGATTTGCTTCAATTCTGTCATCACATTCTGTGACTGGTTTGCGAGGCTACATCAACCGACTACGTTATCTGCGATGTAGGCTTCATCAACTGCGACATAGGCCACGTCAACTGGGCGTATATCAAGCATGGTGTGGAAAGAACAACAAGCTGTTGCTATGTTGATGACTGACAGACACTGCTCCTCCTACCTCTGTGACCGTGTGCTCCTTGTAATGAAAAGCTCAGCTCTTTAACTGAAGAGCCACATCACAACATGGAAACACTATAACATCGAATATAAGCCCCATCCCAGCTAGCAATGAGGAATCAGCACAGAAGAGGCCCCCTTCTGGAGGGCCAGAACTGATTGAATCGGCCCGGAATCGGGTGATTGACTGCCCAGATTCGGCCCAAGTTCATCTGGCCTTTTCCATCTACCTGAATTCAGCCGACCTTGCCGGCATTTTAACAGAATCCCCCTAGAGCGGACCAATGCAAATTTCAATAAATGTATACAAAAATACCCGATTTAGTCATTTTAAATATCACTGTTATACATACAAATTCTACCCGTCCACCAAGTTATTATTATTATTTTTTTCCTTCTTTATATCTAATTGGTAGTTACAGACTGTAACAGACTGTAATAGACTGTAATAGACTGTAATAGACTGTAACAGACTGTAACTACCAATTGGATATGGCGGAGAAAAAAATTAAATAAAACTTGGTGACATTTCTAATGCTCAAATTTCTAATAGCTCGAAAGTGATATACACTTTCACATAATTATTGGCATTACTTAATACAAGCATTGCGATTTTGACATGCAAGGTGTGTTTATGTTATTTGTGACTACACACAGCCCATCAACATATTTTCACGGGTCTACATGGGTCTGATATAATACACCTTCTTTGTCATATTTAAGATGAGGAACATAACGAAAAACAGTGCTTCTCTCCCTCGTCTCTTTGTGTCTCTCTCTCTCTCTCTCTCACTCTCTCTCTCTCTCTCTCTCTCTCTCTCTCTCTCTCTCTCTCTCTCTCTCTCTCTCTCTCTCTCTCTCTCTCTCTCTCTCTATCTCTCTCTCTCTCTCTCTCTCTCTCTCTTGTCTCTCTGTCTCTGTCTCTTTGTCTCTCTTACTCTCTCGCTCACTCGCTCTCTCTGTCTCTCTCTCTCTTCTGTCTCTGTCTCTCTCTCTCTCTCTCTGTCTCTCTCTCTCTCTCTCTCTCTCTCTCTCTCTCTCTCTCTGTCTCTGTCTCTTTGTCTCTCTTACTCTCTCGCTCACTCGCTCTCTCTCTCTGTCTCTGTCTCTCTCTCTCTGTCTCTCTCTCTCTCTCTCTCTCTCTCTCTCTCTCTCTCTCTCTCTCTCTCTCTCTCTCTCTCTCTCTCTCTCTCTCTCTCTCTCTCTCTCTCTCTCTCTCTCTCTCTCTCTCTCTCTCTCTCTCTCTCTCTGTCTCTCTCTCTCTCTCTCTCTCTCTCTCTCTCGCTCTCTGTCTCCTGGAGTGCGGAGCATTGAGTGACAGCTCCCTAGCCTGAGAGAGGTGGTCCACTCAGCCCCTTCCATTCAGCGTCAGAGCCCAGGCCCTTTCACACTCCCCCCACTGTGGGCCTGTTTGTCCCCAAACATTACCCACCAACCCCCACAATGGCATTCCAGGCATCTCTCTGAACCTCCGTCACCCCCCCGACGCAGCCGCATCGTAATGGGAAAGTTAATGTGGGAGGACATTCCCCGTCTCCAAAAGTGTTAACTCATTTCAATTTCCCTACGAACATGTAAGTACACACACTCCCAAAAAGTCAGGCCCTTGCATAAACATGCTCAAAACAAGACCAGGCCTCTTTTACTTCCCATCACACTGGAGACAGGACTAATAGGAAACTGCAACAGGGTCGACGCAAAGAGTAAGTCCTGTCTGCCTGCCTGTCTGCCTGTCGCTGTCTGTCTGTCATTGTGGTGCTCCAATGAGTTGAGATGAGGGCCACTTGTGATGGAACTCTGCAAACACAACCCAAATAACAGATTAACGGACATATTTAGGTATGTAAAATGGGTTGATTATGATATATATATATATTTATTGAATACCTTAATTTTATTAGGCAGATCAATTATGATTCAAATTATTGTTTGGTGAAGGTACTCTGAAATCTTCGTGGCCATAATCAAAATATTGAAATAAATTCAGATGAAATATGAGTAACTCCTATATGAAATGCTCTACAGTGACAGTTAACTTCCCTGACCCTTTGAACTTGGACCACCAAATTTAAAAGCCAAAGGAATCTATATGAATACACACATTTATATCGCAAGTCAAATCAATCTCAAACACCCTGAATATTTTCACCCTGAGGCTTTTCATTCACAATGAATAATGTTTCTCCCCAGAAAGACGTAAAATCATAATTGCATGGAGATTTGCAGAAGAGCTACTGAATGATTGATGAAGCATATTCAAAATGCACCTTATTTCCATCTCAATGTAAATAATTTCCCCCTGACCTTCATTGCCAAATAATCTAAAAGGTAATCATATTTGAAAGCATTAGCATCTCAGCTTGTAAGCCACTATAAACCTCAGTTTTACCTAGGCTATTTCATGTCCAGTACTGTCAAGGAGGCTGCTGTATTTGTGGCCGGGGAAAAATTGGGAATTACCATTGAGTTAAGAGATCAATGAGGCAAAAGAAATAAGCCCAGAATAAAACAAAGGAGTTTTACAAAGGAGAAAAGGAGTGGAGCTGTAACATGAAAGGGAAGAGACCTACAGTAATCCAGTCACACTCATCACATTCACTCCACAATAGAACAGTAATCAATCTAAAGCCAAAACCATGGCAACGTGGTGCAGCTCTCTCTCTCGCTGTCTGTCTGTCTCGCTCTCCCAATCAGTTCCATTCCCTCCCTCTCTCACCTGTGTCAGGTGGTCCTCGGCCGCCCGCAGCCTCCCCCGCAAGGCCCCAAGGACCACCTGGATGTAGAGCCTGAACCCGGCTGGGCTGAAACTCTCCCCCCTGGACACCCACAGTGGCCGCCACAGCGGGGAGAAACTCTGCAGACATCCATCCAACAGGGAAACATACGGGCAGATGAGTCTAGTCTCCTCTGGTGCGGGCGGCTTAGAGAACAACAGACAATCCAGGCTTAGAGAACAACAGACAATCCAGGCTTAGAGAACAATAGACAATCCAGGCTTAGAGAACAACAGACAATCCAGGCTTAGAGAACAACAGACAATCCAGGCTTAGAGAACAACAGACAATCCAGGCTTAGAGAACAATAGACAATCCAGGCTTAGAGAACAACAGACAATCCAGGTTTAGAGAACAACAGACAATCCAGGTTTAGAGAACAACAGACAATCCAGGTTTAGAGAACAACAGACAATCCAGGCTTAGAGAACAACAGACAATCCAGACTTAGAGAACATCAGACAATCCAGGTTTAGAGAACAACAGACAATCCAGGCTTAGAGAACAACAGACAATCCAGGCTTAGAGAACAACAGACAATCCAGACTTAGAGAACAACAGACAATCCAGGCTTAGAGAACAACAGACAATCCAGGCATTTAGATACCACTGATACAGTGTGGCCTGCTGCAGAACAAAACATGAGCATGATAAGGAGGAGCAAAGTGGATAAAGTGACCACCATCAGGGATGTGTGTTACAGATATATATATATATATGGAGGCCCAGCCAACCGTAGGGCTTCACAAGCACACCTGAGTGGTCTCGAAGTGTGCCTAACTAGCTGCACACAGTGTCATGGTGTGCACTGATTGCCTTATCTTCTCATTTATCACAGATGAATTGGAACCAGCCTTGCTGAAAGCTCCTTTCATTGTTGGGCTGGAAACGGTGTGAGGCTTGGTGTGCATCCGAACAATCGGCCTCCTGGCCAGGAACTCTTAGTGGGGAAGGAAAGGTGAGTGGAGAGGAAACAAGGGAGGATGAGAGAGAGATAAAGAGAGAGAGAGCAATGATAGATAAAACATTGAGGTGAAAACTGGATTATATCAGTCTCATAGGTTATTGTGTGGGTTCCCAAAAGGTAACAATGATCCATGATGCTTAACAACCAGCTCCACTCAAACCAACTGTAGACCAAGTGAGCATGTTTCCACTAAGTCAACCCCCTGCTGAGCTCCCAAACAACTGCTTTCATTGGCTCAAATGCGACGCAGGTTTCTCCCAGAAGACTTGCGGTGGATGTTGATAGGTCTAAGATCTCATACAGAATAGTTATGACGTCCCACTGTGCTCCAGTCTACACCCATCTCACTTCTTGGCAGGTTTTGTATTTGAAATATAAAACAGCAGAACATTTTCTATCAAAAACATGCTTTGTTACACAGTTTATGGGTAAAAGAGGAGAAGAAAAATTGAACTATTTTTTGTAATCATGTAAGTACAGGTATATCCCAGGACCAACGAAATGTAAATAATTATGCAAAAGGACAAATCTCCTAGATGTCTCTAGTGCAAAAGCATTTCTACATCCCTCAGCCTAAAGCAATGCTGCCAGACAACAGAGGGAATACAGCTGTCCTGTGTGGTTGACAGTGTCCGTGACAGCCCTATTGTCCCCAGGTGCTTGTTTTACTGCTTGTTTTCTTAAACATTGATGCCTCTTTCAATCTGGATCTCCGCAGTAACGAGCGAAGTGACAAGTGCATGATTGACATTCTTAAACCAATCTTTCACAGCAGCGTTGCTTTCCAGTGATCCCATTAAATTGACAGTGTTCACCCGAGGGGACCAGCAGAACCACAGTCTACCACAGCAAGCTGGCAAATTGCACATTACAACCTAAAGGGACATACAGCAGCCTCATCCACGTGGTAATATTATAGAAGCAGAGGAGCTACTTTATGTGAGAGAACCAATGGATGTGGTCTTTTTATTGTACCTGGGAGAACTGTTTATTATTGGATGAGGTGTGTTCTCTGCAACTAAATGGTTAGTGGGAACTGGGGAGTAACCATCTTTCAGTGCTATAGAATGCCTCATGAGTCATGATTTCCTTTAAATTGAGTGAGAGAGTTGAGTGAGAGAGTTGAGCATTAAATATGCCGACTGATCTTCTGCTCGGGCGAGTGGACTGAAAACGGTAGGAATTACTAATGCCTTGCCGCCTGGGTTCACGCCTGGTGAATGATCACTTGCAACTATATCCACTCTTTCTTCCATGAAATCTGATGTTAGTGAGTACGTGTGTGTGTGTTTGTGTGTGTGTGTGTGTGTGTGTGTGTGTGTGTGTGTGTGTGTGTGTGTGTGTGTGTGTGTGTGTGTGTGTGTGTGTGTGTGTGTGTGTGTGTGTGTGTGTGTGTGTGTGTGTGTGTGTGTGTGTGTGTGTGTGTGTGTGTGTGAGAGAGAGTCTGTGTGTGTACGTGAATGTGTGTGTGTGTGTGTCTGTGTGTGTGTGATAATAGGTTCATCAGATTTCGGGTTAAATTGAGAGTGAAGGGGTTTGCTGTGTGGGGGAACAAGAGAGGACATGTTGGGGCCCTGCCTCTAAGCAGCATGGGCGCAAAGGGAGACATTCAGAGCCACTCCACCAATCACACGCTCCCTGAACCCCAATGGGACCCAAATTGCAAAGGATGTGTGAGGCTTTTCCAACATATTTATATATTTGACTCCTTACAGAGCCACTCAAACGGTCAAAATGTTTCTATGGAGATGTGGTTTCCAAACAGTGACAGTTCTGTGACGGTATAGGGGGTCAGAGAGTGGGGCTTAACAGAGAAGTAAAATAACTGAGCCGGGGACATTTTACTTTGGAAGACCAGTGTATATCAATGGGGGGAAGCTGAGCTGTGACTTATTGCATTGTGTTTGATTCTGTAGGAAGGGCGAGATTGACGGTGCTTTAAAAAATATATATTTCTGTCTCCTTACAACTCTGGGGCTGATATTACATCCTTACATCTAGGAAGAAACACAGACGCTGCCACTTCTTACGTGTGTGGCGTGGTTAAACAGACAGAGAACATCCAGGGGACAGGGCAGGTGTGTGGTGTGGTTAAACAGACAGAGAACATCCAGGGGACACAACAGGTGTGTGGTGTGGTTAAACAGACAGAGAACATCCAGGGGACACAGCAGGTGTGTGGCGTGGTTAAACAGACAGAGAACAT
Organism: Oncorhynchus keta; assembly: GCF_023373465.1. Classification (NCBI taxonomy): domain Eukaryota; kingdom Metazoa; phylum Chordata; class Actinopteri; order Salmoniformes; family Salmonidae; genus Oncorhynchus; species Oncorhynchus keta. The sequence goes on along the minus strand of NC_068437.1, from coordinate 44,368,046 downwards.
CCAGGGGACACAGCAGGTGTGTGGCGTGGTTAAACAGACAGAGAACAACCAGGGGACACAGCAGGTGTGTGGCGTGGTTAAACAGACAGAGAACATACAGGGGACACAGCAGGTGTGTGGCGTGGTTAAACAGATAGAGCACATCCAGGGGACAGGGCAGGTGTGTGGCGTGGTTAAACAGACAGAGAACATCCAGGGGACACAGCAGGTGTGTGGCGTGGTTAAACAGACAGAGAACAACCAGGGGACACAGCAGGTGTGTGGCGTGGTTAAACAGACAGAGAACATACAGGGGACACACCAGGTGTGTGGCGTGGTTAAACAGACAGAGAACATCCAGGGGACACAGCAGGTGTGTGGCGTGGTTAAACAGACAGAGAACATCCAGGAGACACAGCAGGTGTGTGGCGTGGTTAAACAGACAGAGAACATCCAGGGGACAGGGCAGGTGTGTGGTGTGGTTAAACAGACAGAGAACATCCAGGGGACACAACAGGTGTGTGGTGTGGTTAAACAGACAGAGAACATCCAGGGGACACAGCAGGTGTGTGGCGTGGTTAAACAGACAGAGAACATCCAGGGGACACAGCAGGTGTGTGGCGTGGTTAAACAGACAGAGAACAACCAGGGGACACAGCAGGTGTGTGGCGTGGTTAAACAGACAGAGAACATACAGGGGACACACCAGGTGTGTGGCGTGGTTAAACAGATAGAGCACATCCAGGGACAGGGCAGGTGTGTGGCGTGGTTAAACAGACAGAGCACATCCAGGGGACACAGCAGGTGTGTGGCGTGGTTAAACAGACAGAGAACAACCAGGGGACACAGCAGGTGTGTGGCGTGGTTAAACAGACAGAGAACATACAGGGGACACACCAGGTGTGTGGCGTGGTTAAACAGATAGAGAACATCCAGGGGACACACCAGGTGTGTGGCGTGGTTAACCAGACAGAGAACATCCAGGGGACACAGCAGGTGTGTGGCGTGGTTAAACAGACAGAGAACATCCAGGGGACACAGCAGGTGTGTGGCGTGGTTAAACAGATAGAGAACATCCAGGGGACAGGGCAGGTGTGTGGCGTGGTTAAACAGACAGAGAACATCCAGGGGACACAGCAGGTGTGTGGCGTGGTTAAACAGACAGAGAACATACAGGGGACACACCAGGTGTGTGGCGTGGTTAAACAGATAGAGAACATCCAGGGGACAGGGCAGGTGTGTGGTGTGGTTAAACAGACAGAGAACATCCAGGGGACACAGCAGGTGTGTGGCGTGGTTAAACAGACAGAGAACATCCAGGGGACACAGCAGGTGTGTGGCGTGGTTAAACAGACAGAGAACATCCAGGGGACACAGCAGGTGTGTGGCGTGGTTAAACAGACAGAGAACATCCAGGGGACACAGCAGGTGTGTGGCGTGGTTAAACAGACAGAGAACATCCAGGGGACACAGCAGGTGTGTGGTGTGGTTAAACAGACAGAGAACATCCAGGGGACACAACAGGTGTGTGGTGTGGTTAAACAGACAGAGAACATCCAGGGGACACCGCAGGTGTGTGGCGTGGTTAAACAGACAGAGAACATCCAGGGGACACAGCAGGTGTGTGGCGTGGTTAAACAGACAGAGAACAACCAGGGGACACAGCAGGTGTGTGGCGTGGTTAAACAGACAGAGAACATACAGGGGACACACCAGGTGTGTGGCGTGGTTAAACAGATAGAGAACATCCTGGGGACACAGCAGGTGTGTGGCGTGGTTAAACAGATAGAGAACATCCAGGGGACAGGGCAGGTGTGTGGCGTGGTTAAACAGACAGAGAACATCCAGGGGACACAGCAGGTGTGTGGCGTGGTTAAACAGACAGAGAACAACCAGGGGACACAGCAGGTGTGTGGCGTGGTTAAACAGACAGAGAACATACAGGGGACACACCAGGTGTGTGGCGTGGTTAAACAGACAGAGAACATCCAGGGGACACAGCAGGTGTGTGGCGTGGTTAAACAGATAGAGAACATCCAGGGGACACACCAGGTGTGTGGTGTGGTTAAACAGACAGAGAACATCCAGGGGACACAGCAGGTGTGTGGCGTGGTTAAACAGACAGAGAACATCCAGGGGACACAGCAGGTGTGTGGCGTGGTTAAACAGACAGAGAACAACCAGGGGACACAGCAGGTGTGTGGCGTGGTTAAACAGACAGAGAACATACAGGGGACACACCAGGTGTGTGGCGTGGTTAAACAGATAGAGAACATCCAGGGGACACAGCAGGTGTGTGGCGTGGTTAAACAGATAGAGAACATCCAGGGGACAGCGCAGGTGTGTGGCGTGGTTAAACAGACAGAGAACATCCAGGGGACACACTAGGTGTGTGGCGTGGTTAAACAGACAGAGAACAACCAGGGGACACAGCAGGTGTGTGGCGTGGTTAAACAGACAGAGAACATACAGGGGACACACCAGGTGTGTGGCGTGGTTAAACAGACAGAGAACATCCAGGGGACACAGCAGGTGTGTGGCGTGGTTAAACAGATAGAGAACATCCAGGGGACACACCAGGTGTGTGGCGTGGTTAAACAGATAGAGAACATCCAGGGGACACAGCAGGTGTGTGGCGTGGTTAAACAGACAGAGAACATCCAGGGGACACAGCAGGTGTGTGGCGTGGTTAAACAGACAGAGAACATCCAGGGGACACAGCAGGTGTGTGGCGTGGTTAAACAGATAGAGAACATCCAGGGGACAAGGCAGGTGTGTGGCGTGGTTAAACAGACAGAGAACATCCAGGGGACACAGCAGGTGTGTGGCGTGGTTAAACAGACAGAGAACATACAGGGGACACACCAGGTGTGTGGCGTGGTTAAACAGATAGAGAACATCCAGGGGACAGGGCAGGTGTGTGGTGTGGTTAAACAGACAGAGAACATCCAGGGGAAACAGCATGTGTGTGGCGTGATTAAACAGACAGAGAACATCCAGGGGACACAGCAGGTGTGTGGCGTGGTTAAACAGACAGAGAACATCCAGGGAAACAGCATGTGTGTGGCGTGATTAAACAGACAGAGAACATCCAGGGGACACAGCAGGTGTGTGGCGTGGTTAAACAGACAGAGAACATCCAGGGGACACAGCAGGTGTGTGGCGTGGTTAAACAGACAGAGAACATCCAGGGGACACAGCAGGTGTGTGGTGTGGTTAAACAGACAGAGAACATCCAGGGGACACAGCAGGTGTGTGGCGTGGTTAAACAGACAGAGAACATCCAGGGGACACAGCATGTGTGTGGCGTGGTTAAACAGATAGAGAACATCCAGGGGACACACCAGGTGTGTGGCGTGGTTAAACAGACAGAGAACATCCAGGGGACACAGCAGGTGTGTGGCGTGGTTAAACAGACAGAGAACATCCAGGGGACAGGGCAGGTGTGAGGTGTGTGGCGTGGTTAAACAGACAGAGAACATCCAGGGGACACAGCAGGTGTGTGGTGTGGTTAAACAGACAGAGAACATAAAGGGGACACACCAGGTGTGTGGCGTGGTTAAACAGACAGAGAACATCCAGGGGACACAGCAGGTGTGTTGTGTGGTTAAACAGATAGAGAACATCCAGGGGACAGGGCAGGTGTGTGGTGTGGTTAAACAGACAGAGAACATCCAGGGGACAGGGCAGGTGTGTGGTGTGGTTAAACAGACAGAGAACATCCAGGGGACAGGGCAGGTGTGTGGTGTGGTTAAACAGATAGAGAACATCCAGGGGACACAGCAGGTGTGTGGCGTGGTTAAACAGACAGAGAACATCCAGGGGACACAGCAGGTGTGTGGTGTGGTTAAACAGACAGAGAACATCCAGGGGACACAGCAGGTGTGTGGCGTGGTTAAACAGACAGAGAACATCCAGGGGACACAGCAGGTGTGTGGCGTGGTTAAACAGACAGAGAACATCCAGGGGACACAGCAGGTGTGTGGCATGGTTAAACAGACAGAGAACATCCAGGGGACACAGCAGGTGTGTGGCGTGGTTAAACAGATAGAGTACATCCAGGGGACAGGGCAGGTGTGTGGCGTGGTTAAACAGACAGAGAACATCCAGGGGACACAGCAGGTGTGTGGCGTGGTTAAACAGACAGAGAACATACAGGGGACACACCAGGTGTGTGGCGTGGTTAAACAGATAGAGAACATCCAGGGGACAGGGCAGGTGTGTGGTGTGGTTAAACAGACAGAGAACATCCAGGGGAAACACCAGGTGTGTGGCGTGATTAAACAGACAGAGAACATCCAGGGGACACAGCAGGTGTGTGGCGTGGTTAAACAGACAGAGAACATCCAGGGGACACAGCAGGTGTGTGGCGTGGTTAAACAGACAGAGAACATCCAGGGGACACAGCAGGTGTGTGGTGTGGTTAAACAGACAGAGAACATCCAGGGGACACAGCAGGTGTGTGGCGTGGTTAAACAGACAGAGAACATCCAGGGGACACAGCAGGTGTGTGGCGTGGTTAAACAGATAGAGAACATCCAGGGGACACACCAGGTGTGTGGCGTGGTTAAACAGACAGAGAACATCCAGGGGACACAGCAGGTGTGTGGCGTGGTTAAACAGACAGAGAACATCCAGGGGACAGGGCAGGTGTGAGGTGTGTGGCGTGGTTAAACAGACAGAGAACATCCAGGGGACACACCAGGTGTGTGGTGTGGTTAAACAGACAGAGAACATAAAGGGGACACACCAGGTGTGTGGCGTGGTTAAACAGACAGAGAACATCCAGGGGACACAGCAGGTGTGTGGTGTGGTTAAACAGACAGAGAACATCCAGGGGACAGGGCAGGTGTGTGGTGTGGTTAAACAGACAGAGAACATCCAGGGGACAGGGCAGGTGTGTGGTGTGGTTAAACAGATAGAGAACATCCAGGGGACAGGGCAGGTGTGTGGCGTGGTTAAACAGACAGAACATCGTGGTTAAAAGACAGGACACAGGGGCAGGTGTGTGGCGTGGTTAAACAGACAGAGAACATCCAGGGGACACAGCAGGTGTGTGGTGTGGTTAAACAGACAGAGAACATCCAGGGGACACAGCAGGTGTGTGGTGTGGTTAAACAGACAGAGAAACAGACAGGTGTATGGTGTGGTTAAACAGAGAGAACATCCAGGGGACACAGCAGGTGTGTGGCGTGGTTAAACAGACAGAGAACATCCAGGGGACACAGCAGGTGTGAGGTGTGGTTAAACAGACAGAGAACATCCAGGGGACACAGCAGGTGTGTGGCGTGGTTAAACAGATAGAGAACATCCAGGGGACAGGGCAGGTGTGTGGCGTGGTTAAACAGACAGAGAACATCCAGGGGACACAGCAGGTGTGAGGCGTGGTTAAACAGACAGAGAACATCCAGGGGACACAGCAGGTGTGTGGCGTGGTTAAACAGACAGAGAACATCCAGGGGACACAGCAGGTGTGTGGCGTGGTTAAACAGACAGAGAACATCCAGGGGACAGGGCAGGTGTGTGGCGTGGTTAAACAGACAGAGAACATCCAGGGGACACAGCAGGTGTGTGGCATGGTTAAACAGACAGAGAACATCCAGGGGACACAGCAGGTGTGTGGCGTGGTTAAACAGACAGAGAACATCCAGGGGACACACCAGGTGTGTGGCGTGGTTAAACAGACAGAGAACATCCAGGGGACACAGCAGGTGTGTGGCGTGGTTAAACAGACAGAGAACATCCAGGGGACCAGGGACAGAGAACATCCAGGGGACAGGGCAGGTGTGTGGCGTGGTTAAACAGACAGAGAACATCCAGGGGACAGGGCAGGTGTGTGGCGTGGTTAACACAGACAGAGAACATCCAGGGACACACCAGGTGTGGCGTGGTTAAACAGACAGAACATCCAGGGGACACAGCAGGTGTGTGGCGTGGTTAAACAGACAGAGAACATCCAGGGGACACAGCAGGTGTGTGGCGTGGTTAAACAGACAGAGAACATCCAGGGGACACAGCAGGTGTGTGGCGTGGTTAAACAGACAGAGAACATCCAGGGGACACAGCAGATGTGTGGCGTGGTTAAACAGACAGAGAACATCCAGGGGACACAGCAGGTGTGAGGTGTGTGGCATGGTTAAACAGACAGAGAACATCCAGGGGACACAGCAGGTGTGTGGCGTGGTTAAACAGACAGAGAACATACAGGGGACACACCAGGTGTGTGGCGTGGTTAAACAGATAGAGAACATCTAGGGGACAGGGCAGGTGTGTGGCGTGGTTAAACTGACAGAGAACATCCAGGGGACACACCAGGTGTGTGGCGTGGTTAAACAGATAGAGAACATCCAGGGGACAGGGCAGGTGTGTGGCGTGGTTAAACAGACAGAACATCCAGGAGACACAGCAGGTGTGTGGCGTGGTTAAAAAGACAGAGAACATCCAGGGGACACACCAGGTGTGTGGCGTGGTTAAACAGACAGAGAACATCCAGGGGACACAGCAGGTGTGTGGTGTGGTTAAACAGACAGAGAACATCCAGGGGACACAGCAGGTGTATGGTGTGGTTAAACAGACAGAGAACATCCAGGGGACACAGCAGGTGTGTGGCGTGGTTAAACAGACAGAGAACATCCAGGGGACACAGCAGGTGTGAGGTGTGGTTAAACAGACAGAGAACATCCAGGGGACACAGCAGGTGTGTGGCGTGGTTAAACAGATAGAGAACATCCAGGGGACAGGGCAGGTGTGTGGCGTGGTTAAACAGACAGAGAACATCCAGGGGACACAGCAGGTGTGAGGCGTGGTTAAACAGACAGAGAACATCCAGGGGACAGGGCAGGTTAAACAGACAGAGAACACAGGGGACACAGCAGGTGTGTGGCGTGGTTAAACAGACAGAGAACATCCAGGGGACACAGCAGGTGTGTGGCGTGGTTAAACAGACAGAGAACATCCAGGGGACACAGCAGGTGTGTGGCGTGGTTAAACAGACAGAGAACATCCAGGGGACACAGCAGGTGTGTGGCGTGGTTAAACAGACAGAGAACATCCAGGGGACACACCAGGTGTGTGGCGTGGTTAAACAGACAGAGAACATCCAGGGGACAGGGCAGGTGTGAGGTGTGTGGCGTGGTTAAACAGACAGAGAACATCCAGGGGACAGGGCAGGTGTGTGGCGTGGTTAAACAGACAGAACATCCAGGGGACACAGCAGGTGTGTGGTGTGGTTAAACAGACGGAACATCCAGGGGACACAGCAGGTGTGTGGCGTGGTTAAACAGACAGAGAACATCCAGTGGACACAGCAGGTGTGTGGCGTGGTTAAACAGACAGAGAACATCCAGGGGACACAGCAGATGTGTGGCGTGGTTAAACAGACAGAGAACATCCAGGGGACACAGCAGGTGTGAGGTGTGTGGCATGGTTAAACAGACAGAGAACATCCAGGGGACACAGCAGGTGTGTGGCGTGGTTAAACAGACAGAGAACATACAGGGGACACACCAGGTGTGTGGCGTGGTTAAACAGATAGAGAACATCCAGGGGACAGGGCAGGTGTGTGGCGTGGTTAAACAGACAGAGAACATCCAGGGGACACAGCAGGTGTGTGGCGTGGTTAAACAGACAGAGAACATACAGGGGACACACCAGGTGTGTGGCGTGGTTAAACAGATAGAGAACATCCAGGGGACAGGGCAGGTGTGTGGCGTGGTTAAACAGACAGAGAACATCCAGGGGACACAGCAGGTGTGTGGCGTGGTTAAACAGACAGAGAACATACAGGGGACACACCAGGTGTGTGGCGTGGTTAAACAGATAGAGAACATCCAGGGGACACAGCAGGTGTGTGGCGTGGTTAAACAGACAGAGAACATCCAGGGGACACAACAGGTGTGTGGCGTGGTTAAACAGACAGAGAACATCCAGGGGACACACCAGGTGTGTGGCGTGGTTAAACAGATAGAGAACATCCAGGGGACACAGCAGGTGTGTGGTGTGGTTAAACAGACAGAGAACATCCAGGAGACACAGCAGGTGTGTGGCGTGGTTAAACAGACAGAACATACAGGGGACACAGCAGGTGTGTGGCGTGGTTAAACAGACAGAGAACATCCAGGGGACACAGCAGGTGTGTGGCGTGGTTAAACAGACAGAGAACATCCAGGGGACACAGCAGGTGTGTGGCGTGGTTAAACAGACAGAGAACATCCAGGGGACACAGCAGGTGTGTGGCGTGGTTAAACAGACAGAGAACATCCAGGGGACACAGCAGGTGTGTGGCGTGGTTAAACAGACAGAGAACATCCAGGGGACACAGCAGGTGTGTGGCGTGATTAAAGAGACAAAGAACAACACCAAGAAGTGTGAAGATCAGAGCAGGTGACAGCCAACCACACCCCTCGGAGGTAAATTCATAGTGCCAAATAGCACTTGGAGGAGCCCCAGGACAACTCAAGTCAATAATCACATTTACAATCTGTGTCAGAGAGAAGAGAGGATCTGGCACAAGACCTGCTCCTACTGAGGGCCTCTCCTAACACACAGGGCACCCGCCCCATTTACTGGACATTTGTTTGTAGTTCATTTGTGACCATTTTGTAAGAATTACTGTCACAGTCACCCCTTCTCCACACACCAGACCTGTCACTTTTTAGACCAAGCAAAGGCCCTGCCCCACATGCCCTGCCCTGGCTGGCACCAATGGTGTAGTACAGTTTAATAACCCAGTCATTTCACTCTTAGATCCTCTTAGCAATTCATGATCAACCAGGAGTTAACTATTATACCAAGCTTTGGATATGCCTATTATTATGCCTAATAATTGTATAATTTTTTTGATACAAAATCTAATTAAAGAAGACAAATACAATGTCAACATTTGAAATGTTCGTCTCTCAACTAAGAACATTGGAGAGAGTACAGCTATTAGGTGCATGGGGCGTGTTGGTTGCTGTGGATACTGTGGCCAGTAGCCATCTTTGTTGCCTACTGCTGCGATGATCACAAGTGCTGTGCCCTGTGTGTTAGGAGAGGTCCTCAGTAGGAGCAGGTCTTGTGCCAGATCCTCTCTTCTCTCTGACACTTCAGCATAGAACCTACATGTGGGAGATGAACTGTCTCTTACTGCCCTGCCTGCAACGTTTAGCTGCTCTTACCCTCTGTGGAAAGGGTTCTACATGGAACTCAAAAGGATTCTATGTGGAACCAAAAATGGTTCTTCAAAGGGTACTCCTATGGGTACAGCTGAAGAACCCTAGGTTGTAGATTTTTTTGTAAGAGTGTACTGCTGTAGCTAGTGCCGTAGCCTTCTGATATGTAATGCAATTCTTCCGTATGAATTCAATTGAACCCTTTGTCGAACCCTGGTGGATGCGGAGGGTGAATTAATATTTCAGGACAGGGCCTCCACTGACACCATAGGGCCCTGAGAACTGACTAACACACACACACACACACACACACACACACACACACACACACACACACACACACACACACACACACACACACACACACACACACACACACACACACACACACACACACACACACACACACACACAGCATCAACACTTAACGACATGGTGTCCCACAGTACACAGTGAAATGCAATCAAACATCCAAGCAGGTAACAGGGCTGCTGGACAGACAGTACAATGAAACATTGGTTCTCTTTCTGTTGAAGTGGGCTACGTGCTTTATTCTATACGGTTCTCCCTCATCTACGGTTCCCGGATGTATGCTCCAGGAAGATGCATCTCACCTCTGCGGCTAAGCTAGTCTACGACTGGGATAGATGCTGTAAAGGGGTCAATGGAACGCAGACTGTTCCATTGACCAGATTGTTAGATCCGATTTGTTGAATGAGCACCAAAGTGCATATTCGTCAAATCTGTCAAGATTTCTGTATTGTAACAGTCCCACAATGAGGTTACTTAAGTCTGATTTGGATATATTTGAATGTTTTCGCTGCAGAACATTGAGAAGTGGTCCCATTTTCAGGTTTAGAAGTGATTGCTAAATGCTAACTCTAGTCCATACCACCACCTACATTTTTAACTGTAATGCAGTTGATTATTAATGATGACATTAACATATGTTGGGGTTGACATCCATAATAAGCACTATACTCCATTTTTTTTAACCTCAATATGAAATACACATACAACCAATATCCTAAATGTAGGCACATTTTGCTGGAGGGCAATGAGGAGATTCTGGATCTTTCCCCCACGCGTTTCCATGGCATTGTTTTGTCGAGTTCGATTGACCTCTTTACCTCATGTATGGGAAATGTGTGGAAGACATCAGTCAAGGAAAAGTACACTTCATGTTTTACCATCTAGTCTCAACTGTCAATATTAGATTTACTGGACATTTGTTTGCAATTAATTAGTGACCATATTGTAAGAATTACTGTTGATTTAGCGTATTGTATAAATGTGCCTCCTTACACAGCCTGAAAAGATTTACCATCTGGGCCCTCGGCTCTTTATTTTCTTAAAAGTTATACAGCTGTACAATTCTACCTCAAATACATTATTATTATCTTGATCCTTGTTGCATCACTACCTTTATTTTCTTGGTATGGCAAATTCTAGGTTTTGGGTACATGGTTCTCAATCCAGGTGTCATTACCTGATTGAGCAAAGTGGCCTGGGTTTACTGTGTAGAGGGTGATTGTTCCTGTCTCTGTGTTTGCACAGTACATCTGTTTGGGGTTTTCCACATGCTCCCTGCCATCCAGGACCTCTCAAATACATTATTATTATCTATCAGGCGGTATCAGAGGAAGGCCCAAAAAATTGCCAAAGACTCCAGCCACCCTACTCATAGACTGTTCTCTCTGCTACCATCTGGCAAACTGTACCAGTCCATCGGCTCTTTATTTTAATCTTATTATCTATCCTGATGCCTAGTCACTTCACCCAGCCTTCATGTACAATTCTACCTCAAATACATTATTATTATCTATCCTGATGCCTAGTCACTTCACCCAGCCTTCATGTACAATTCTACCTGAAATACATTATTATTATCTATCCTGATGCCTAGTCACTTTACCCAGCCTTCATGTACAATTCTACCTCAAATACATTATTATTATCTATCCTGATGCCTAGTCACTTTACCCAGCCTTCATGTACAATTCTACCTCAAATACATTATTATTATCTATCCTGATGCCTAGTCACTTTACCCAGCCTTCATGTACAATTCTACCTCAAATACATTATTATTATCTATCCTGATGTCTAGTCACTTTACCCAGCCTTCATGTACAATTCTACCTCAAATACATTATTATTATCTATCCTGATGCCTAGTCACTTCACCCAGCCTTCATGTACAATTCTACCTCAAATACCTTATTATTTTTAAACTCTGCATCGTTGTGAAGGGCTTGTAAGCAAATAACTCACGGGAAAGTCTACACCAGTTGTATTCGACGTATGTGACAAATAACATTTGATTTGGTATGACTGATACACACAAACATACGCATACACACAGACATGCATGTGCACACGCACGCACACACACAGACATGCATGTGCACACGCACGCACACACACAGACATGCATGTGCACGCACGCACACACACAGACATGCATGTGCACACACACGCACACGCACATACTTTGTTCCAGTTGGATCCCCTCAGCTGGTTCTTGGACTCTGATTAGGCTCAGATTAGGTTTACATTTCACACCCACTGGAGGAAGAAGAGAAGTACAATCCTATCACCCTGTAACTTCACCCACCCTACTGTAGGATCAGCTGACCCCAAAAAGAGGGGTTCCACTTCACAGCTCAAAGCTCTTCATTCAACTTAACTAATTTCATCTGGGGCAACTCCATGAGCCAGGGGATTTCCTTCATTGAACAGAAAAAAAGAATTGTATTTTCCCCCACTTGTGAGGTAAATGAGAACATTAGACAATATGTCCACTTCAGTGTGATTATTCATACCAAATAAAACCAGTAATACACACATAAAAAAATATCAAACTCCAACAAATATCATACATCATTATTCTATTGGCATCATCTTAATTCAATAAAACATACAGTATGTGAACAAGCCAAATGATTACCAACATGCAATGAGCCCCACCCAGAGTGATAGTTCCCACAACCCCAAGGTACACAGCCTCCTGCTGTGGGAGACTGTGTGGGACTCTACCTGTTCTAAGTGGTCAGTAGCAGAGGACACCTCACACCCCCACTGGCACAACCCACCCCATTCCGAAGGACCAGAACCCTTAGGGTGGGCGTGGCATGGCACAGGCTTGGTGCGATCCCGCCCCTGGTCCACGGGAAGCTCCACCCTCTCCAGCGTTCAGATCGACTGCTCACACAGTGACAGATGGGGAGGAGGACAGGTGAACAAACACACACGGTTTGGCTCAAAAATCAGTAACAACCCTCTATTTCCCTATCCCCCTCTCTCTCTGTGATAACTCCATCTCAACATACACGGGCCATCCTACACATGGTGGTGTGTATCAAAGTGGCATTACTGTCGTCTCCCACTAAGCCTAACATAAGCTGCTGCAGCAGGCTGGCCATGCTTCTAGGCACCATAAATCACCGCTCCTGAAGGGACCAGATGCCGCGGGTATTGGGGAGTACTACCACGATTTATCCCTAATTAAAATTCACCTTAGCATGCCTCTGCCACTAATCAAATGATTATTTCCCTCTGATTGTGTTTGTTGGAAGGGACTCCTTCCACCCCAGGCCCCAGCCTCCCCCTAACCCTCACCTGGTGTGTGGAGTCATCCCACATGATTACCTGAACACATCACCACAGCAGGAGGCCAGCCCATCTTCATGGAAACATCTAACCACTTACAGTAAACTGTTTGGATCATCTTCCTACCCTCTTTCCCATACATCCAATTACATGTACATCTGAGGGCTCTCTGTTTAACATCTTTAGAGAATGTTTAGTCTTTCAATCTGCTCATCAACAATTTTTTGTATTTCAGATGTCATTCTCTCTTGTCAAGTTGACTCTACCACAGTTTGTTTACAGAAGGATCAGGTTCACCTGCTTCAATGTTGTGACATGGGGCTGATTTTTAATCGGATTACAGATTGTACGTATTTAGGAAAGGTAACTGACACACATAAGCTTTTGTCTTGAACACTGGGAACAATGTGTCTGAGTGAGAGATGCAGTACATCCACAGGTTAACTATCATGGGGATTGCCAATGTTTTCTATGAGAGGGAGATTAAAACAAAAACAGGCCATTAAAGGATACTAAAGGTGTTATGGAAGCCCTGGGGCTTGACTTGTGAGAATGCTGCCTTTAATAACTTGGCATGGTCTGGTTGTGACAGACATGACATTCAGGCTCTCATTGTGAGCAGCCCATTAGCTGTGCCAATCAGCATTTCAGGGAGCGCAGAGCTGCAGCACTAAAGGGAGGAGAAGCACATTCTTCAAGAGTTTTCCCAGGTGAGCCCCAGACAAGGCCGATGTGAGTCTCAACTAGGGCTGTTGAGGCGACCGTATTACCGCAACAACGGCGGTCACGAGTCATGAAAGCAGTCAAATTCCACATGACCATTTAGTCACAGTAATTAGGCTTCTCCAAGCTCTGATGCTGCTGATGGTCATTAGTAGCGTATCAAACTCCCTGGTACTCAGCACTCTATTGTCCCTCTAATCACTCTGACATCAATGGAAATCGATTTAAAAATCTAATCAAACACTTCATGAGAGCTCATTTTGCGCAACATTTCAATAGACTATACCATTGTGCCAGAAAACAGAGTGATGGCCTCTACTAAAAAGAGGAGGATAGGCTTTCTATAGGTTAGGCCTACTGTATTTATTTCTCAACTTTCCTAATATTAAGCACATTTGCTTATATTTACAACAGGAGTAGAACCTACCTGGCTGGATAGAAAACAAACGATGAGGAAAAGTGTCCTCCATTTGCTATTTAAGTGCCTAGATGACATGTATTTCTTTCCCGATGCCCCTGTTTCGATACAGGTGCATGATAATGGTCCATTCTAAATCAAAACAAATTTCACACATGTATTATTTAGTATATGTAAAGACAAGATTATATCAGGAATAGTCTGATGGGTGACAATATTAGCCTATCACTTGTGAATTATATCATGATGCCCAGCATAAGAAACAATGCCTTTTTTTTGCAACTTTTTTGAATCATAGTCGTACATCTCCGTCATTGTAAGTAATAATTTGTTCTTAACTGACATGTCTAGTTAAATAAAGGTTAAATAAAAATCTTCTGAAAATGAAGCACATTAATCTGCTTTATAAGGTGTGTAGAGCCTAACTGGCATAAATAAGCAGTGCATGAGTTTCAAGATGGGGAAGATCATTTTCACCATAAACATTCACCTTAAAGCATTACATACATGATTGTATTTTCGGTCACTTTTGATAATGTTGTTTTTTGCTAATGGAATATTCATGGGGATAGTAGATTGACATAGGCTGGTGCTTTTGCTGTTCGTTAGGCCTACACATCGTCTTGGCTGACAAATAGTAAATGTGGACAGTTCTTTCAATATCTTCAACATACACCTTGTAATTGGGTAAGGAAGTGCGCAGTTGCGTCTCCGAAAGAGGTCGACCGATTATGATTTTTCAACGCCAATACCGATACCAATTATTGGAGGACCAAAAAAGGCCGATACCGATTAATCGGACGATTTTATTTATTTGTAATAATGACAATTACAACAACAATACTGAATTAACACTTATTTTAACTTAATATAATACATCAATAAAATCAATTTAGCCTCAAATAAATAATGAAACATGTTCAATTTGGTTTAAATAATGCAAAAACAAAGTGTTGGAGAAGGAAGTAAAAGTGCAATATGTGCCATGTAAGTTCCATGCTCAGAACATGAGAACATATGAAAGCTGGTGGTTCCTTTTAACATGAGTCTTCAATATTCCCAGGTAAGAAGTTTTAGGTTGTAGTTATTATTATTATTATTATTATTATATATATATTTTTTTTACCTTTATTTAACTAGGCAAGTCAGTTAAGAACAAATTCTTATTTTCAATGACAGGAACAGTGGGTTATCTGCCTGTTCAGGGGCAGAACGACAGATTTGTACCTTGTCAGCTCAGGGATTTGAACTTGCAACCTTTTGGTCACTAGTCCAACACTCTAACCACTAGGCTACCCTGCCACCCCAATAGGCTACCCTGCCACCCCGGGTAGCCTAGCCTATAGGAATTATAGGACTATTTCTCTCTATACCATTTGTATTTCATGTACCTTTGACTATTGGATGTTCTTATAGGCACTTTAGTATTGCCAGTGTAACAGTATAGCTTCCGTCCCTCTCCTCGCCCCTACATGGGCTCGAACCAGGAACACATTGTCGTGTCTTTACTATCATTAAATTAAGACTTTTAGTTTTTATCAAAGATTCTCTGTAATTAGTATTACGCGATTAAACTGATTAATCAATTAACTGTAATTAACTAGGAAGTCGGGGCACCAAGGAAAGTATTCAGATTACAAAGTTATAATTTTCCTAATATAACTTTTCAGATATTTTATATCTGATCAATTAGTCTTCGAATTAATTAATTATTTATTTTACCTCACGTTAGTCTCATTCCAAACGTCATCCATACATCAATTATCTTAAATCATTTATTTATTTACTAACTAAGCAATCACAGAAGTGCACACACAAACAAAGTAAATATGGTTACAAGAAATGATAGGGGAATGTGCCCTAGTGGGCTAAACCGGCATGGCGGCTTGTTAGACAAAAGGGAAGTGGGGGTCGACTGAGATAAGACAACACACAGTTGATAATTATAACAATTGAAATGCTAATCGTTTGCACATGAACGCTCACTCATTCGGGAACAATTGCAATCAATCAATATATTTACGCTCAGTGTGTCGTCGAGATCTCTGCTGAAAAGTTTGTTTCTTTTGTAGAATTGTCCGTCTCTCTCTCTGTCGTGGTTAGAATGGATAGTTCAGAGTGACATTCATTCATGTCGTTATGGATAGATGTTTCGGCGGTTGTCGTTCTTCGCGTTCAATGATACCGACTTCCTAGCTGCAGACTAGTAATTAATATCAAAGACTTGATATTAAAGAGTTTAACCACGTGGGATGGTTAAAAGATTCAGCAGTCTGGTCTCAAACCTTGGCCCTCTCGTTATCGAGGTAAGCTGGTGTGTAACCTTTGTCCTCTCGTAATGGAGAGATACACGGTCTGTTGAGAAATTGTCAAAGTTGGGGTTTTATTCGGGAGTTGCAAAAAAGGGCCTGTCCCAGGATGCCCGACCCTAACTGGGCTCACGGGCGGTCCTCTGATTTAGTTAAACTCACAAGGGAATTGCAGTTTCCTTCATTAAACAGTCCAAAATCACATTACACAATTTTACAAACAGTATCATCCTCACTCATTCATCTTATACAACAATTAGATGTAAACCTCATATCTGAGGCTATTATATAAACAGCGTTATGGTAATGTGGCCACACCATCTCCCATGAGCTTCCCCAAGTTGTAACAAAGCTGGATTCTTCACCGATCTTTGATAACTTCTCTGGAACATAAATGTTGTTCGGACCTCAAGTTCTATGAGGTGGAAGAAATTCCTTTGTTCTCTATGAAAATTAACTCTGTCTCTATACTGTGACCATGAGGAGATCATCTCCTCCAGGAAGTTACGACCTCTCTGACCACAGCAGCCTAGTTGTAGGAGGCAGGGAGAGAGGTATGGGGCTTGCTGTACCCAAAGAGTGCAACGTCATGACAACATCGACAACAGCCAACCTCGAAGCAGCGTTGCCCATGCAGAGCAAGGGGAATAACTACTCCAAGTCTCAGAGGGAGTGACGATTGAAACGCTATTAGCGCACACCCCGCTAACTAGCTAGCCATTTCACATTGGTTACATCAGCCTAATTTCGGGAGTTAATGGGCTTGAAGTCATAAATAGCGCAATGCTTGAAGCACAGCAAAGAGCTGCTGGCAAAACGCACAAAAGTGCTGTTTGAATGAATGCTTCAGAACCTCCTGGTGCCTACCATCGCTCAGTCAGACTGTTCTATCAAATCATAGACTTAAATTATAACATAATAACACACAGAAATATGATCCTTGGGTCATATTTATTAATGATAAATTATTTAATTATAAATTATATAATTAATTATGTAAAATTCTGGCAAATTAGGCGGCCCAAACTGTTGCATATACCCTTACTCTGCGTGCAATGAACGCAAGAGAAGTGACACAATTTCACCTGGTTAATATTGCCTGCTAACCTGGATTTCTTTTAGCTAAATATGCAGGTTTAAAAATATATACTTCTGTGTATTGATTTTAAGAAAGGCATTGGTGTTTATGGTTAGGTACACATTGGAGCAAGGACAGTCCTTTTTCGCGAATACGCACCGCATTGATTGTATGCAAAGCAGGACACGCTAGATAAACTAATAATATCATCAACCATGTGTAGTTAACTAGTGATTATGATTGATTAATGGATTGTTTTTTATAAGATAAGTTAAATGCTAGCTAGCAACTTACCTTGGCTTACTACATTCACGTAACAGGCAGGCTCCTCGTGGAGTGCAATGAGAGGCAGGTGGTTAGAGCGTTGGACTAGTTAACTGTAAAGTTGCAAGATTGAATCCCCGAGCTGACCAGGTAAAAATCTGTCCTTCTGCCCCTGAACAAGGCAGTTAACCCACTGTTCCTAGGCCGTCATTGAAAGTAAGAATGTGTTCTTAACTGACTTGCCTAGTTAAATAAATATTAAATAAAGGTGTAAAAAAAGAAAAATAATTTGGCCAAATCGGTGTCCAAAAATATTGATTTCCGATTGTTATGAAAACTTGAAATCGGCCCTAATTAATCGGCCATTCCGATTAATTGGTCGACCTCTAGTCTCCGATGTGTCTGTCTTCCCTGTGAGAAAGACCTGATGAACTGATGGAGTGCACAGCACTCAGGGAGAAGGGCACAACGGCCACTGGCAGCAATAGGCATGTATTTTTTAGGGTGCATTCCGGCCACACAAAGGGGATGCTGGCGTGAAATTACAGGCATTATCAAGAAATTGTCAAATTGTGAATTAGTGACCGATGTAGTGGGTACAGCCTGCACAAAAAATAAAGCAGAACTCATGCCTTTCAGGTGACTTTTTTCAAATCATCATTAGAGTCGCATCATGCAGCCTTACAATGTATTAAAACATTAAACATATAGACCAATGTTTGTAGAACAACTAAAGTTACATTAATAACTCTAACCTAAGCATATAGGAGGACCTATTTCTTAGTTAACTGCTCAACACAGATTTACCGCATGTGTGCACTCCCTCAAATCGTTTGGAGAAAATATATTTATATTTTATTCAGCTTTGTTCAATTGTATTCTTCATACTATAAAATAAAGCCACGTAATTCTAAGCAAATCTTGTCTGCTAAATTAACGAGTCTAGCCCACAGCCAATTGGCATAGCCAGATCAGGACCTAACATAAAGACAACTCAGAGTATGCTATTCAGTTCCTCTGAGATAGACCTGTCTAAAATAAATAATGGATTTATTGTGAAGCTATAGGCTATATTACATGGATTTATTAGACTTTTTAAAATGTAGATGTTCCAATGTGTGGAAGCAAGGAGATGCTAAATGTGTTTATGTTAATTAACTGTCAATTACCGTGAAACCGCCTTGACAATCACCGGTTGACGAAATTTCGTGACCACCAAAGCCCTAGTCTCAGCCTCACCTCAAACCCACTGTCTCTAACATGCCCACACACATGCACAAATACACAGACAGATACACACACACAGATACAGATACAAACACAGATACACACACAGCCTAAATATCTAACTAAATATAGGTACATGATGATGCCATTTCAACTATCAAAGGCTCTAATTTCCAAATATTCTACATGTATCATTACACCACCAGTCAATACTACTTTGATGGAATAAAAGCAACAATAAGTTTCAAGTGAAGAAGTTTCTTTGTAATTTAAGATATAACCACAAATATACAACAAACAAAGCATCTCATTTGTTATTTTTTGATGAGAGAAAAGGTCATGAACCTCAGAGTGTAGGAAAAGAAGTGTGTGGAACCATATTGCAATTACGCTCCACATGAGTGTCTGTCTCACCTCACCTTATTTTACTGTACACGCCACTTGATAAAAAAAGAAGCAGGGAACATTCTGGAGAACATTTGCTACACGAGGCAGGAGCCAGCCATGCTTCATTTAGCAGCACCCTGGCTCATCCTGAAGTACAGAAAATGACAGAGCAATTAAGCGTTGCCTGTGTGTGACGCGGGGAGTGTTACAGCGTTACCTGTCTCCCTGACTGCCGCCGTTCCAACTTCGAAATAAGTCAGCAATTAGAGCGATGTAAACACGTCGCTTTCGCCGACAAAACAGACGACGGCTGCCGCTCGCCAGTCACACCTCCCTATGTCAATCACGGCTTGTCACAACACATCAGCTACATGGCCAAACAGTGGAAAACTTTCCCTGACAGCGCCACACCTCACACCTGTGGGAGCTGCTTCCCGTTACTGTGGACCCGCACTCAGCCCAGAGAAGATCCAATGCACTTTTCATTTGGAGTGAATTGAAGTTAATGACAGCCTCAAGTTGGACTATTTTTATTAAATAAATCTGATTTATTCATAATTTATATTCCATTCTCTTTTCTTTCTTACTTATGAAGCCCTTTAATTTCACAGAGTCAACATGGAACATAAATCAAAGACAAGGATCAAAAGGTAGGGAATGTTAGATAATTTCCCCAGATACAGTACAAGAAATCAGAAGTAAATTTGACTTTTACAATATACATGTGACACCAGACCATAGGTCTAGCCTTGTCACCCCACAAAACGATTGGTTATTGTCTGTATTACACCTACTGAGTTTGCTAGGACTCTCTCATCCTCCCAGTTCCTAACTAAGGTGTGCTAATTCTGGTCGTGCCCTCCACTCTTCCCGGCCTGGGCACACACACACCGAGCAGCTCGGATCTCTGCAGACAGGGCCCATCTGCCACCTGCTCCACTCCCTGTCTCTCTGTCCTTTGACAACTGTCGAGGAGCGCGCAAGATTGATTATCAGTCGAGACACATCGTGCTGCACCAGATTTTGCTGGGTTAAGCTTGCTGATCCAGCAAAGAGCCGGTGCAAAGCCTCAGCATGTCGTGCCAATGGCGCAGGCATCATGGCGCTTGGAGAACAGCAGTGCGTGTCGCCATGAAACCCAGCCAAGGAAACACAGCTGCAGCACAGAAGTTCCGGGCTTCAACTTGGCGCTCGACAAAGGGTTCATAAATAAACTTAGCTGTGGATGGCACAGTTTAAGCATATCCGGTGCCAGGATAAAATGGCACATGAACTTTTGAAACCCCTCTTTGTAAAAATAAAAAATAAAAAAAACTTGACAAACATCTCAATAGGGTTTCTAATCAGGTGTTCTCTGTAGCTGGACGCATGGTCTTTACTTAGATGTTTTATTTCATTATTTAGAAAGAACTTAAAATAGGACAATTTACACTGAAAGTATTGTTAATATATGCTCTTCCAAGGAATACAAATACCATTCAGATTAAAATACAACCTGATGCTAACCCGACTGATGGCACAGTATTGTACTAAGTAGAATTTCCTGCCCAAAATCTTCTAATCTCTTCAGCTCCCCGGTGTCTGAATAGTGATTAGTAGTGAAATGGTTAATAGTGATTAATAGTAATAATAGGGTTAATAGTGACTAACCCTATTAATGAAGAGCTGTGGGTTTAGCTTGGGGATCCATACCTCAGATATCTCTCTGTGTGTCTAGGAAAGCATCTCCAATTGAGACGAACACCTCTAAATCGATGGCCAGGTCCTTGGGTAGAGAAACCTCTGTACCGACTGACAGGAAGATCCTTCTGGCTGCAGAGTTTAGCTTCAGGTTAGATGTGACTTCCTGAAGCTGAAATACCAACAAGGAACAAGTATCATTAGGATTCAAGGGGGCTTTGTATAAATCAGGGGTGCCCGCAAGTGGGTCCAATCTGGCCCGAGGGTGGTTTGAATTCAAATGAACTCAAAATACTTTAAAGGGACTAAAACCGAAATCTAAACTCTGTTGAAATCATAATGGACCTACATTTATACAGTTTCTTGACTGTGTCCAGCACACAAAAAATCACAAAAATTCAAGCTAGACAGTCAGAGAGCATCAAAAAATCTAAAAACGATGGATAGAGGAAATATAACCAATGTGGCCCTCCGGACCTCGTTCAAGACCGAATGCGGCCCCGGGGCAAAATGAGTTGGACACCCCTGGTATAAATACAAAATACATTTGTGAAAAAGGTAGAGAGGAACTTCACCGTGGTTATGTTAGAAGTTGTGACTTTAGCAGAGGTTTCTCTTGTCCCGTTCCTGTAGGCAATCACCCTGATTGTATGTGGCTGGCGCATAAAGACGGGAGGCTTCCCGGCAGATCAGATTCTTAATCAAGACATATAAAATAATATAGAGAAATAAAAATTATTTATACACACACCATGCCTATAAGTAATGTCAAAATGTATAATTATTCTAAAATAGTATTTGAGTACATTAAGTTAATATTTAAAAGGATTTGTCCTTAGAATTAGAATTTTGGAATTCATCTCCTCTTACAAATGGAATGGCATCAAACACCTGGAAACCATGGAAACCATGTATTTGATACCATTCCACCTTATTCCGCTCTAGCCATTACCACGAGCCTGTCCTCCCCAATTAAGGGGCCACCAACCTCCTGTGTTATAGATTAGGTGGAAACATACTATAGTCCAGAGACAGGGGCACTATGGACTCTTCTTCCCTGGGGTGGGGGTCTTGAACTTCTTCCCTGGTGTGGGTGTCTTGAACTTGACTACTCCTTTACCCTCTTTAAGGTCAAAGGTTGTCGGAGCATGGTGCTTTCTCGCACTCGTCCTCCAAGAGCTCCTGTTGCCAGCATATGGCAAGGAGGATTGTCTGTAGTCAGAAGGACACAGTAAGACAATAAAAGATTACACTTATCTCATACTGTACTTTACAAAAGCTATGATAAATTGTTTCAAATTAGAAATGATTATTTTAAAATGTGTGTGATTAAGGAACACTTATATGGTGAAAAGGGACACTTATAGTAACTTACAAGTAATGTGATTTTGCAATAGTAGATCATACCAGTCCTTCATATCTCTGAAAACATTTCCTTTGATGCAGCATCAAGACAGTGGGGATACCTACTGTAGCTCCCACTCTAGTCAGTTTGCCTGCTCTGAGGAACAATTCCCCCATGAGGCCAGAGATCCTATTGAAAAACAGAACAACAACTACAGGATGTGACCACTTACTCCAGGATAGGTATGTGGTTGGGCCTGCGAGGCAGCACTCTGGTGGTGAGATCACCCCATGGATAATGACAGTTGGCAGGGATGGCGCCATTGCCCCTGGCTCCCAGCCAAATGACTGTCGGTCAAACTCCCCTCCTCTGCCTCCCCTTCATTCTGCCGAGGGGACTATTGTGAGAGATTTGCATTGGCTGGTAATTCTGTGTGGACACAGTGTGTCACGCTGTGACATAACCCTTTAATCTGTCATTACTCACGTGTTCCTTTCTCTCCGTGCTCCGCTGGTCTACCTCTGTGCCGTCGCAGGTGTTACATGGACCTTTGCAACCTTTTTCTCCCTGGTCCTCTTTCACTCGCTGACAAGTAGGGGGTAAGCCATCTTGTGTTACATTTCACTGTAAAGGGAAAATCAAAGGACCCCCCCCATCCTGACGGAGACATCAGCCGAATAGCCTGGCAGCCAGCCAAGACCTCCACATATTTCCCTCTCGTGGATGCCAGGGCATAGAGACTGGTTTCTCCTTTCTCTCTCTGGATCTTCTCTCCCTCCCTCCCTCTTTCTTTCTTTCTTTCTTTCTTTCTTTCTTTCTTTCTTTCTTTCTTTCTTTCTTTCTTTCTTTCTTTCTTTCTCTCCACTCCCCCCAGTGTCAGTAGAGTCCCTCCACTCCGCTCAGTCTGGGTTTGGGGGCACGAATGTTGGTGAGAAACAATGGGAAAACTGGGGGACAAAGCTGCCCACTCTACTTGAATTACAAGTGGTTGGTGCTCCTTGTGAATAATAGGTTCTTCAATGGTCTATTCAAGGGGCATCATGGATCCTCACCTTAGGTGCAGGCTCTGCCATGCTGGGCAGAGACACACAGGCTGATTAACATCCACAAACAACCTTGAGTAGCAATCTCATCGTCATTACTGACCTGGTTATGTTGTGCTAAATACAAAAAATGCCTCAGCATTATAATGTATTTGGGGAGATTTGCCAATTTTTCTGATGAAAGACTAGCAAACATCGCTGGAGTACATTATGTCAACCCAGTTCAGAGCACCAAAAAGTATGCTTGAACTAACATTACAGCATTAGGACAAACCCTACTGCAACTTGAGATGAAGTGCACAGGGATGTTAGGTAATTCCTAGGGGAATTAGGAGTGGCACCTCCATTCTAAATAGAGTTACAAGCCATCCAATCTACAACATTACAAAAGTCTGCACTCGAAACTCGTCTCCACGTGTGAGGGTGTGAAAATGCTGCTCTTGTATGAATGACATCAGAGCAGGTTACCTGGGCAGATAGAGGGGAGAAGAGGATGTTGACGGGCTTGTAGTTGTACTGGCTGTACTCCTTCACTAGCTCTTCCTCTAATGCGTATTGATTCATAATCAATTCACCCGTACCTACATGTACAAATTACCTGGACTAACTTGTACCCCCCCACATTGACTAGGTACCGGTACCCCCGTTTATAACCTTGTTATTGTTATTTATTGTGTTACATTTGATTCTTTTTTACTTTAGTTTATTTGGTAAATATTTTCATAACTCTTTCTTGAACTGCACTGTTGGTTAAGGGCTAGTAAGTAAGCATTTCACGGTAAGGTCTACAGATGTTGTATTCGGCGCATGTGACAATTAAAGTTTGATTTGATTTGATCTAGGTGAGGAGGGGGACATGCTGCTGCTCCTACTGCACCCTGACTTTGACCACTGGTTGCCAAGGCCACTGCCGCTGGCCTCCCTTCTCCCCTCAGCCATCACTGGCAGGAGATCGTCATATCATCATTATTGCCTAAATCACTTGTATCATATTCTGTTAGCAGATGTTCTTTGACAGAGCCAGGGTTAGGGTTAGGGTTAGGCACGCAACCTGTAGACCTACCATCTGAAAATAATGTAAGAATATATTATAATACAATCAATGTAATACAATTGTGGCAACATATCTACAGTACAGGCCTTGGCTATATCAACCACATGTCATGTGTATGTAAGTGAACGATAAAACCACGTTTCCACAGTGGATATGCCAGTAGATAACAGTGACGCAGCATTACGTCATACTTTCAGTCTCAGTCCTCCATAATCTTTTGAATGGGCTTTGTCAAGGCCCGTCGAAAGAACTAGACCAAAGCGCAGCGTGGTGAGCGCACATTTTCCTTTTATTAGGATGATAAAAAGGATCTCTAAGGTCAGGGCGTGACAGGCTTGGCAGTGATGTAATCAAATTTGCATCACACCAATAGGGTTAACCCACCAATTTTAACGCCACTCAAATAATGTAGTGAGGATCGCGACATTGACCCCTCCGAACAGTAAGGCACTATCCATTCTTCAACTACTCAGCCCCCTCACACGTCCAGGCCATGCATTCCGATGGGCTCACGGCCGCCATCCTACTTCTGACACCAATGTAGCGAACGGTGGGGCAGGGAACCGATCCCGGGTCATTAGCGTAAAAAGCAAACACTCTATGTACCTCATAGAGCGAGTATCGCTACAATTATCACGGATTGCCCGGTACTGCTGCTCATTCCGTTCACCACTATGTCACCGGCTTTCTAGGCATCCCTAAACTGGATTCATTACCACCAACCCCAGATTGTCTTGTCTCATTACGCACACATGGTTCCCATTCCCTCTGATTAGTATGTGTCTGTCTATATGTGCCCTCTTTTCCCCATTGTCCTTGATGATTATTGTTCCATGTCTGTTGGTCTTGTGAAGACCTGTGTTCTGTTATATTGGCCTGCGTGTTACTGTGTTTGTGTGCAATTGTTATTACGGGTCTCGTCCCGTGTTGTTATTACGGGTCTCGTCCCGTGTTGTTATTACGGGTCTCGTCCCGTGTTGTTATTACGGGTCTCGTCCCGTGTTGTTATTACGGGTCTCGTCCCGTGTTGTTATTACGGGTCTCGTCCCGTGTTGTTATTACGGGTCTCGTCCCGTGTTGTTATTACGGGTCTCGTCCCGTGTTGTTATTACGGGTCTCGTCCCGTGTTGTTATTACGGGTCTCGTCCCGTGTTGTTATTACGGGTCTCGTCCGTGTTGTTATTACGGGTCTCGTCTCGTGTTGTTATTACGGGTCTCGTCTCGTGTTGTTATTACGGGTCTCGTCCCGTGTTGTTATTACGGGTCTCGTCCGTGTTGTTATTACGGGTCTCGTCTCGTGTTGTTATTACGGGTCTCGTCTCGTGTTGTTATTACGGGTCTCGTCCCGTGTTGTTATTACGGGTCTCGTCCCGTGTTGTTATTACGGGTCTCGTCCCGTGTTGTTATTACGGGTCTCGTCCCGTGTTGTTATTACGGGTCTTGTCCCGTGTTGTTATTACAGGTCTTGTCCCGTGTTGTTATTACAGGTCTCGTCCCGTGTTGTTATTACGGGTCTCGTCCCGTGTTGTTATTACGGGTCTCGTCCCGTGTTGTTATTACGGGTCTCGTCCCGTGTTGTTATTACGGGTCTCGTCCCGTGTTGTTATTACGGGTCTTACGGGTCTCGTCCGTGTTGTTATTACGGGTCTCGTCTCGTGTTGTTATTACGGGTCGTCCCGTGTTGTTATTCGGGTCTCGTCTCGGGTCTCGTCCCGTGTTGTTATTACGGGTCTCGTCCCGTGTTGTTATTACGGGTCTTGTCCCGTGTTGTTATTACAGGTCTCGTCCCGTGTTGTTATTACGGGTCTCGTCTCGTGTTGTTATTACGGGTCTCGTCTCGTGTTGTTATTACAGGTCTCGTCCCGTGTTGTTATTACGGGTCGTCCCGTGTTGTTATTACGGGTCTCGTCCGTGTTGTTATTACGGGTCTCGTCCCGTGTTGTTATTACGGGTCTTGTCCCGTGTTGTTATTACAGGTCTCGTCCCGTGTTGTTATTACGGGTCTCGTCTCGTGTTGTTATTACGGGTCTCGTCTCGTGTTGTTATTACAGGTCTCGTCCCGTGTTGTTATTACGGGTCTCGTCCCGTGTTGTTATTACAGGTCTCGTCCCGTGTTGTTATTACAGGTCTCGTCCCGTGTTGTTATTACAGGTCTCGTCTCGTGTTGTTATTACAGGTCTCGTCCCGTGTTGTTATTACGGGTCTCGTCCCGTGTTGTTATTACAGGTCTCGTCCCGTGTTGTTATTACGGGTCTCGTCCCGTGTTGTTATTACAGGTCTCGTCCCGTGTTGTTATTACGGGTCTTGTCTCGTGTTGTTATTACAGGTCTCGTCTCGTGTTGTTATTACGGGTCTCGTCTCGTGTTGTTATTACGGGTCTCGTCCCGTGTTGTTATTACGGGTCTCGTCCCGTGTTGTTATTACGGGTCTCGTCCCGTGTTGTTATTACGGGTCTCGTCCCGTGTTGTTATTACGGGTCTTGTCCCGTGTTGTTATTACAGGTCTCGTCCCGTGTTGTTATTACGGGTCTCGTCCCGTGTTGTTATTACGGGTCTTGTCCCGTGTTGTTATTACAGGTCTCGTCCCGTGTTGTTATTACGGGTCTCGTCTCGTGTTGTTATTACGGGTCTCGTCTCGTGTTGTTATTACAGGTCTCGTCCCGTGTTGTTATTACGGGTCTCGTCCCGTGTTGTTATTACGGGTCTCGTCCCGTGTTGTTATTACGGGTCTCGTCCCGTGTTGTTATTACGGGTCTTGTCCCGTGTTGTTATTACAGGTCTCGTCCCGTGTTGTTATTACGGGTCTCGTCTCGTGTTGTTATTACAGGTCTCGTCCCGTGTTGTTATTACGGGTCTCGTCCGTGTTGTTATTACAGGTCTCGTCTACGGGTCTCGTCCCGTGTTGTTATTACAGGTCTCGTCCCGTGTTGTTATTACGGGTCTTGTCTCGTGTTGTTATTACAGGTCTCGTCCCGTGTTGTTATTACGGGTCTCGTCCCGTGTTGTTATTACGGGTCTCGTCCCGTGTTGTTATTACGGGTCTCGTCCCGTGTTGTTATTACAGGTCTCGTCCCGTGTTGTTATTACGGGTCTCGTCCCGTGTTGTTATTACGGGTCTCGTCTCGTGTTGTTATTACGGGTCTCGTCCCGTGTTGTTATTACAGGTCTCGTCCCGTGTTGTTATTACGGGTCTCGTCCCGTGTTGTTATTACAGGTCTCGTCCCGTGTTGTTATTACAGGTCTCGTCCCGTGTTGTTATTACAGGTCTCGTCTCGTGTTGTTATTACAGGTCTCGTCCCGTGTTGTTATTACGGGTCTCGTCCCGTGTTGTTATTACAGGTCTCGTCCCGTGTTGTTATTACGGGTCTCGTCTCGTGTTGTTATTACGGGTCTCGTCCCGTGTTGTTATTACAGGTCTCGTCCCGTGTTGTTATTACAGGTCTCGTCTCGTGTTGTTATTACGGGTCTTGTCTCGTGTTGTTATTACGGGTCTCGTCCCGTGTTGTTATTACAGGTCTCGTCCCGTGTTGTTATTACGGGTCTCGTCCCGTGTTGTTATTACAGGTCTCGTCTCGTGTTGTTATTACGGGTCTTGTCTCGTGTTGTTATTACGGGTCTCGTCCCGTGTTGTTATTACAGGTCTCGTCCCGTGTTGTTATTACAGGTCTCGTCCCGTGTTGTTATTACAGGTCTCGTCTCGTGTTGTTATTACGGGTCTTGTCCCGTGTTGTTATTACAGGTCTCGTCTCGTGTTGTTATTACGGGTCTCGTCTCGTGTTGTTATTACAGGTCTCGTCTCGTGTTGTTATTACGGGTCTTGTCCCGTGTTGTTATTACGGGTCTCGTCCCGTGTTGTTATTACAGGTCTCGTCTCGTGTTGTTATTACGGGTCTTGTCTCGTGTTGTTATTACGGGTCTCGTCCCGTGTTGTTATTACAGGTCTCGTCCCGTGTTGTTATTACAGGTCTCGTCCCGTGTTGTTATTACAGGTCTCGTCTCGTGTTGTTATTACGGGTCTTGTCTCGTGTTGTTATTACGGGTCTCGTCCCGTGTTGTTATTACAGGTCTCGTCCCGTGTTGTTATTACAGGTCTCGTCCCGTGTTGTTATTACGGGTCTCGTCTCGTGTTGTTATTACAGGTCTCGTCCCGTGTTGTTATTACGGGTCTCGTCCCGTGTTGTTATTACAGGTCTCGTCCCGTGTTGTTATTACGGGTCTCGTCTCGTGTTGTTATTACAGGTCTCGTCCCGTGTTGTTATTACGGGTCTCGTCTCGTGTTGTTATTACAGGTCTCGTCCCGTGTTGTTATTACGGGTCTCGTCCCGTGTTGTTATTACAGGTCTCGTCCCGTGTTGTTATTACAGGTCTCGTCTCGTGTTGTTATTACAGGTCTCGTCCCGTGTTGTTATTACGGGTCTCGTCTCGTGTTGTTATTACAGGTCTCGTCCCGTGTTGTTATTACGGGTCTCGTCCCGTGTTGTTATTACGGGTCTCGTCTCGTGTTGTTATTACAGGTCTCGTCCCGTGTTGTTATTACGGGTCTCGTCCCGTGTTGTTATTACAGGTCTCGTCCCGTGTTGTTATTACAGGTCTCGTCTCGTGTTGTTATTACAGGTCTCGTCCCGTGTTGTTATTACGGGTCTCGTCTCGTGTTGTTATTACAGGTCTCGTCCCGTGTTGTTATTACGGGTCTCGTCCCGTGTTGTTATTACGGGTCTTGTCCCGTGTTGTTATTACAGGTCTCGTCTCGTGTTGTTATTACGGGTCTCGTCTCGTGTTGTTATTACAGGTCTCGTCTCGTGTTGTTATTACGGGTCTCGTCTCGTGTTGTTATTACGGGTCTCGTCTCGTGTTGTTATTACGGGTCTCGTCTCGTGTTGTTATTACGGGTCTCGTCCCGTGTTGTTATTACAGGTCTCGTCCCGTGTTGTTATTACAGGTCTCGTCCCGTGTTGTTATTACAGGTCTCGTCTCGTGTTGTTATTACAGGTCTCGTCCCGTGTTGTTATTACGGGTCTCGTCCCGTGTTGTTATTACAGGTCTCGTCCCGTGTTGTTATTACGGGTCTCGTCTCGTGTTGTTATTACGGGTCTCGTCCCGTGTTGTTATTACAGGTCTCGTCCCGTGTTGTTATTACAGGTCTCGTCTCGTGTTGTTATTACGGGTCTTGTCTCGTGTTGTTATTACGGGTCTCGTCCCGTGTTGTTATTACAGGTCTCGTCCCGTGTTGTTATTACAGGTCTCGTCCCGTGTTGTTATTACGGGTCTCGTCCCGTGTTGTTATTACAGGTCTCGTCCCGTGTTGTTATTACGGGTCTCGTCCCGTGTTGTTATTACAGGTCTCGTCCCGTGTTGTTATTACGGGTCTCGTCCCGTGTTGTTATTACGGGTCTCGTCCCGTGTTGTTATTACGGGTCTCGTCCCGTGTTGTTATTACGGGTCTCGTCCCGTGTTGTTATTACGGGTCTCGTCGTTTATGGAATACATACACAGGCGTACAGAGGCACATTATCAGCAACCATCACTCCTGTGTTTCAATGGCACATTGATAAACTTGGATTAGCTAACACAATGTGCCATTGGAACACAGGAGTGATGGTTGCTGATAATGTGCCTCTGTACGCAGTTTCCAGCAACAATAGTCATTTACAACATTAACAATGTCTACACTGTATTTATCATCAATTTGATGTTAGTTTAATGGACAAAAAAAATTCGAAATGACCCCAAACTTTTGAATGGTAATGTATTTGCGTGTTTGTTTTGGGCTTCGTCCCCATCATGTTCATAACGTACGCTATTTTGGGTAGAGAAATAAAAAAATATATTTTTGTGTTCCTGCGCTTGTCTCCGATCATTATACAACGTGACATCATAATCAACGCATCTAATGGAGACAGTGGGAAAGGCCGAGCTGGCGACCATCGTAGGGACAGTCCAGCATCACGAGGACTGTCTCTCCAGACTCGGCAGCGCCACGGACAGGGTACTGGCAACCATCCTGCGTTTGGAGGGGAATGTGCAGTCCCTCAAGGCTCCAGCACCGGTTCTGGCACCAGCTCCCACACCCCCACATCTGAGCCGGACTGTGGAATACCCCTGTCCCTCCCGGAGCGCTTTGACGGCACGCCAGCGAGATGCGAGGGATTCCTTGCAATGCAACCTATACCTCGCTCGCTATGCTGAGGCAGTCTCCGGGAGAGACATGGTTGCCACCGTCATCCTGGCACTGACCGGACGGGCCCTGGATTGGGGTGCTGTGGTCTGGGAAACAGGCGGATCCGAGGTCGAGTCCTATGAGCGCTTCGCCCTCCTCTTCCGCTCTGTGTTTGATCATCCTGTGGAGGGCCGAGAGGGAGGTGAGCGCCTACTCTGACTACGCCAGGGATCTAGGACCGCCTCAGAATACGCCCTGGAGTTCCGAACCATTGTGGCCTCCACCAGATGGAACAAGTCGTCTTTTGTCACCGTTTTCCGCAGCGGACTGCAGGACGAGGTACAGATGGAGTGACAACCTGTCACACGACCAGCTCATCAGCATGGCTATCTGGTTGGACAACCTCCTGCAGTCCCGACGAAGACCTGCGCGGAATCCGGCGCCCATGACTACACCTGCTCCGTGGCCAGAGGCGATGGAGGTGGGCTCTGCATGTTTGCCTGAGGCAGCGCGTAGGAAAAGGAGGAATCTGGGCCTCTGCTCCTATTGTGGAGAAAAGGGTCATTTCTCCCCGACCTGCCCTCTATCCACTAATAGACGAGGAGGTGACAAGCCAGGGAATTCCCCTGCTCCAACCCAGGGAGGATGCACGATTACCTCTCCTTTTCTGTGAACTCAACCAGTGTGTTTTCCATTAAATTCCCTGAATATCCTAGCCACTCACTCCCGTTAGCTCTGATTGATTCCGGAGGTGCTGGGATTCTTTTAGATAGAGCACTGGTCTCTCTGCATTACACATTCCTTTGGTTCCCCTACAGTCACCCATTCCGGTTTGAGCCCTACATAATCATCCAATAGGGACAGGGCTCGTACATCACATCACTGATCCTGTTTCTCTGCTGACCCATGACACTCATTTAGAACAGATCACCCTTTTGATTACAGACATCCCCACGCACCCCATTGTTTTAGTTCTCCCCTGGTTGAGTTGGCATAACCTTGTTATTTCCTGGTCTGAGAGGAGACTGCTGAGTTGGTCATAGGAGTGTCAGAGGAGGTGTCTCGGGGTGTCTGTCAACACCACTATGGTGGAAAGTCCGAACCACACCCCTCAAATGGATTTACCGGAGGAATACCAGGATCTGCACTAGGTTTTCTCTAAGACCCAGGCTACACACCTGCCTCCTCATCGCCCCTGGGACTGTGCTATTGACCTGATGTGTGATCCAGCCCTCTCAAGAGGACACGTCTAACCTCTCTCCTATGCGGAGACCGAGGCCATGGAGACCTACAAACAGAAGAGCCTCCAGCAGGGTTTTATCCACCCCTCTACGTCACCAGCCTCCTCAAGCTTATTTTTTGTTAAGAAGAAAGATGGGGGACTGTGCCCCTGCATTGATTATTGAACACTGAATAAAGCCACCATTAAGTTCAGCTATCCTTTACCCCTCATCCCAACCATCATCAAACAAAGGCACGGGCACAGTTCTTCACAAAACTGGACTTGAGGAGCGCCTACAATCTGGTGCCCATTTGTGCAGGCGATGAATTGAAAACAGCCTTTTCCACGACCATGGGGCATTACTTCCATAATTCACCCAACTTATTGTGGGAAGCTTGTGGAAGGCTACCCGAAACGTTTGACCCAAGTTAAACAATTTAAAGGCAATGCTACCAAATACTAATTGAGTGTATTGAGTGTATGTAAATTTCTGACACACTGGGAATGTGATGAAAGAAATAAAAGCTGAAATAAATCATTCTCTACTATTATTCTGACATTTCACAATCTTAAAATAAAGTGGTGATCCTAACTGACCTAAGACAGGGAATTTTTACTCGGATTAATTGTCAGGAATTGTGAAAAACTGAGTTTAAATGTACTTGGCTGAGGTGTATGTAAACTTCCGACTTCAACTGTATACTGTATATACGTGTTTGTTTTGAGCTTCGTCCTTGTCATGTTCATGACTACGCTATTTTGGGTAGAGAAACAAAAAATACTTTCGTATTCCTGAGCCTGTTTCCGGTCATTATACAATGTGACAACAATATACAATTATATTTGTGTTCGTGGATGAATTTGCCTCTGACAGATGCCTTTAGTTAAGTTTCAGTGTTTCTGTCAATTGAAAACCATTCAAAAAGCCTACAAAAGTTCAAAAACAACAAGGCTACTTCCTGGATAATGCTGCGTCACTTTCAGACTGTATTAGAATTGCTCTAGGGGAGGCTGGTGAGAGTCTGGTAGACCCAACGTGTGCCAAGTGAGTTCTTTGGCAGGAATACATGCTTAGATCTGTTATTTGTATTTGATATACATACACTCAGTGTGTTTTATTTGTTTTTGTCTGTCTTTTTATAAATATTTTCCAGACTTTAATTTTGTCAGCTTATTATTTAATAAACCCATTTTGCACCTTAAAAAAAATAAACTTTGCTATCTCGTGCCCAAGACACGCTACCTCTTTCACAAGGCCAATTTCATCACATGATGCGATGGCAATGGCATATGCACATCAATGTCAAAGCACACAGGTATTTCCAATTTGATCAGTAGCCTTACATTCAAATGTTTAAACACTATTGATGCGAAACTCCCCTCATGGTACTTTTTCAGACAAAGCCTGGCTCGTTCCTTATTTAATGAGTGTCTTGGCATCAAACAGGCTGCAGCTAACCACTCATCTGCTCTCTCTGGGGAGATGAATGCTCTTCCCCCTTCACTCTGGGGAGAGGGTCACATTGAGCACCCCCTGACAGTTCGCCCCACACACCTTCGAAGACACCTAGCCCACGGTTGAGCCGCACTCACCGCTTCAACATTTTCTGCAAATTGGGACGGGTAAGATGTGCGATGTACTGTAAAACTGACACCTTTCTACACTACTTCAATTCTCAGAGACAAAGCATCTGTAAGCTAAACCTTCCAGATCTCACTGTCTTTGTTTTTTAGAGCTTATTAAGCCATCGCCAGTATGGATGATAGTTATATTTAACAACATTTGTGTTTTGTAGATTTTCATTACTCTATACCAGACGTATATTTTATACATTTGAAATGTTTTCTTGAAAGAAACAAATGAATTCCTGTAGGGACCTTATGAAAAGCTTGAACCAAAAGGGATTGCATATATGAACTAAACAAGTAGTTAAAGAGCAGCAGTAAAATAACAATAGCGAGACTATATACTGGGGTACCAGTACAGAATCAATGTGTGGGGGCACCGGTTAGTCGAGGTAATTGAGGTAGTATGTACATGTAGGTAGAATTATTAAAGTGACTTTGCATAGATAATAAAAGAGAGTAGCAGTGGTGTAAAAGAGAGAGAGGGGGGGGGGGAATGAAAATAGTCAGGTGTCTTATGGCTTGGGGGTAGAAGCTGTTTAGATTCCTCTTGGTCGAAGACTTGGCACTCCGGTACCGTGACGAGGGAAACATTATGGAGCATTATGGATGCTTTATGGATGCTTTATGGAGCATTATGGATGCTTTATGGATGCTTTATGGATGCTTTATGGATGCTTTATGGATGCTTTATGGATGCATTATGGATGCATTATGGATGCTTTATGGATGCTTTATGGATGCTTTATGGATGCTTTATGGATGCTTTATGGATGCTTTATGGATGCATTATGGATGCATTATGGATGCTTTATGGATGCTTTATGGATGCTTTATGGATGCTTTATGGATGCATTATGGATGCATTATGGATGCTTTATGGATGCTTTATGGATGCTTTATGGATGCTTTATGGATGCTTTATGGATGCATTATGGATGCATTATGGATGCTTTATGGATGCATTATGGATGCTTTATGGATGCTTTATGGATGCATTATGGATGCATTATGGATGCATTATGGATGCTTTATGGATGCATTATGGATGCATTATGGATGCTTTATGGATGCTTTATGGATGCTTTATGGATGCTTTATGGATGCATTATGGATGCATTATGGATGCTTTATGGATGCTTTATGGATGCTTTATGGATGCTTTATGGATGCATTATGGATGCATTATGGATACATTATGGATGCTTTATGGATGCTTTATGGATGCTTTATGGATGCTTTATGGAGCATTATGGATGCTTTATGGATGCTTTATGGAGCATTATGGATGCTTTATGGATGCTTTATGGATGCTTTATGGATGCTTTATGGATGCTTTATGGATGCTTTATGGATGCATTATGGATGCTTTATGGATGCTTTATGGATGCTTTATGGATGCATTATGGATGCATTATGGATGCTTTATGGATGCTTTATGGATGCTTTATGGATGCATTATGGATGCATTATGGATGCTTTATGGATGCTTTATGGATGCTTTATGGATGCATTATGGATGCATTATGGATGCATTATGGATGCTTTATGGATGCATTATGGATGCATTATGGATGCTTTATGGATGCTTTATGGATGCATTATGGATGCTTTATGGATGCTTTATGGATGCTTTATGGATGCATTATGGATGCATTATGGATGGATGCTTTATGGATGCATTATGGATGCTTTATGGATGCTTTATGGATGCTTTATGGATGCTTTATGGATGCATTATGGATGCATTATGGATGCATTATGGATGCATTATGGATGCATTATGGATGCTTTATGGATGCTTTATGGATGCATTATGGATGCATTATGGATGCATTATGGATGCTTTATGGATGCATTATGGATGCATTATGGATGCATTATGGATGCTTTATGGATGCATTATGGATGCTTTATGGATGCTTTATGGATGCATTATGGATGCATTATGGATGCTTTATGGATGCATTATGGATGCATTATGGATGCATTATGGATGCATTATGGATGCATTATGGATGCTTTATGGATGCATTATGGATGCATTATGGATGCTTTATGGATGCATACTTCAGTGATGGACACCACAGGTGATGAATATCATCCATTTTCGCCAATTTATCAGCGTGCTAATATGTTCCATGATTCAAACATCTATTCTTCACCAGTGATATTCAGTTCAATGGTTAGTTAAAAGTTAACCTGATCTTATCAAATCCCAAAGAAAGGAATGAAAGGTATTTTGTGTACTTTCTTGGTTTCCGATGCAAGGAAATATTTTGCCATCATTATAATCAACATTTGAGCAAGTAAAACGTTATATTAGTGACTAGTACAGTCACAGAAAGTGAAACATCAATTCAATTAAAACGTGAGTGTCTTAGTGTGATCAACCAAACATAAGAAAAATACTAATCTAATATCTATTTTCGTTGCCAACTGAATGACTCGATAACTAATGGGTCAGTAATGACATAAATTAACGAGACTGACAAGAACACCAAGGACAGTGAGGTATTATTATACCTTTATTCATACCCTAATGAGTATTCACAACTCCAGTTCAGAATCACTTCAATCGCTAGTCAGAAATAAACATGTCTCAAATTAGCAGTGAAGTACAACTGAAGTACAACTGTGTCTGAGTTTCTCGATACAACTTAACGAACAATCTGTCACTCGTATGCTGCATGAGCTTGCTATCTATCATAGCGATAATTTAAGCAGTTTGCAAATGAGCTACATGAAGTGAACTGAAGGTGTGCGCAATATTTGTCACCTGTAACTCCATTCGCAACACAATTAACGAATTACAGCTTCCTTAAAAGTCGTGCACAGGTTAGTATTTTATTGTTCACTGCAGTTCTGTAAGATGCAATGCAATAGAATTAGCATGGTTTGCCTTAGTCCACCTTTCAGAATAGGCCAAGTAGGTAATTGATATTTTATAACAAATAATGAATATTTAATCACATTCACAATGTGTATTTTCCTCATCTTATATAGATTATAAATGTGGGCTGAGATGCAAGCCAATCCTAAGTCAAGTCTTATTTGATACAACCTATTTGGTAATTGAGATTTATTTAATTTACATTTTAATCAATTCAGCTGTCATCTACACCATATGTTATTAGCTCTAAATACCAATCCGATCCTTGATTTGAGGATTTACACACTCCGTATGTGTTGACAATGAACATTTTGAGAGCATGATAGGGGAAATAAGGCAGGCATGCATATGCTTTTGAAAGCCTGGAAAGAGACAAATATGTTATTAAATATGGCCTAATAAAAGAAAAGGCTTGAGAGCAAGAGAGAGAGACAGAAAGCCAGAGAGAGAGAGGTGATGGAGAGGGAGAGAGAGAGAGAAAATAAGTACCTCAAGGCTGTGACATATCTAAGAGACAAGGAAAGAAGGACCATCTATACCATCAAAAGGAACATAAAACTCGACATCCCAATTAGGATCTGGCTAAAAATACTTAAATCACTTATCAAATCAAATCAGGGGTAAAGTGACTATGTATAGATAATAAACAGAGAGTAGTAGCAGCATAAAAAAAGGGGGGTGGCAATGCAAAAAGTCAGAGTAGCCATTTAATTAGCTGTTCAGCAGTCTAATGGCTTGGGGATAGAAGCTGTTAAGAAGCCTTTTGGACCTAGACTTGGCGCTCCTGTACCGCTTGCCGTTTGCCGTTTGTTAGCAGAGAGAACAGTCTATGACTAGTGTGACTGGAGTCTTTGACCATTTTTAGGGCCTTCCTTTGACACTGCCTGGTATAGAGGTCATGGATAGCAGGAAGCTTGGCCCCAGTGATGTACTAGACAATACGCACTACCCTCTGTAGCGCCTTGCGGTAGGAGGCCGAGCAGTTGCCATACCAGGCGGTGATGCAACAAGTCAGGTTGCTCTCGATGGTGCAGCTGTAGAACTTTTTGAGGATCTGAGGACCCATTCCAAATCTTCTCAGTCTCCTAAGGGGGAATAGGCATTGTCATGCCCCCTTCATGACGGTCTTGGTGTGTTTGCATCATAATAGTTTGTTGGTGATGTGGACACCAAGGAACTTGAAGAGCTCAACCTGCTCCATTGCAGCCTGTCGATTAGAATGGGAGCGAGCCCGGCCCTTCTTTTGCTGTAGTCCACAATCATCTCCTTTGCCTTGATCACATTCAGGGAGAGGCTGTTGTCCTGGCACCAAATCAAATCACTTTATTTATCAAACTTTATTTGTCATATGCGCCGAATACAAAGTGTGGACCTTACCGTGAAATGCTTACTTACAAGCCCTTAACCAACAGTGCAGTTCAAGAAGAGTTAAGAAAATATTTACCAAATAAACTAAAGTAAAAAAATATAAAACTAAAACAATAAAATAACAATAACGAGGCTATAAACAGGGTGCGCTTGCCGTGCGGTAGCAGTGAAAACAGTCTATGACTGAGGTGACTGGAGTCTCTGACAATTTTTGGGCCTTTCCTCTGACACCACCTATAATATAGGTCCTGGATGGCAGGAAGCTTGTCCCCAGTGATGTACCACACTGCCAGGTCTCTGACCTCCTCCCTATAGGCTGTCTCATCGTTGTGGATGATCAGGCCTACCACCGTTGTGTCGGCAGGAAACTTAATGTTGGAGTCGTGCTTGGCCACGCAGTCATGGGTGAACAGGGAGTACAGGAGGGGACTAAGCATGCACCCCTGAGGATCAGCGTGGCAGATGTGTTGTTGCCTACCCTTGCCACTTGGGGGTGGCCCGTCAAGAAGTCCAGGATCCAGTTGCAGAGGGAGGTGTTTAGTCCTAGGGTCCTTAGCTAAGTGATGCGCTTTGAGGGCACAATGTTGTTGAACCCTGAGCTGTAGTCAATGAACAGCATTCTCACATAGGTGTTCCTTTTATCCATGTGGGAAAGGGCAGTGTTGAGTGCAATAGAGATTGCGTCATCTGTGGATCTGTTGGGGCGGTATGCAAATTGAAGTGGGTCTAGGGTTTCTGGGATGATGGTGTTGACGTGAGCCATGACCAGCCTTTCAAATCACTTCATGGCTACAGATGTGAATGCTACGAGTCAGTAGTCATTTAGGCACATTAACTTTGTGTTCTTGAGCACAGGGACTATGTTGGTCTGCTTGAAATATGTAGGTATTACAGACTTGACCAGAGACAGGTTGAAAATGTCAGTGAAGACACTTGTCAGTTAGTCAGCACATGCTCAGTGTACACGTCCTGGTAATCCTTCTGGGCCTGTTGCCTTGTCAATGTTGACCTGTTTAAAGGTCTTACTCACATTGGCTATGGTGAGTGTGATCACACAGTCACCCTGAACAGCTGGTGCTCTAATGCATGCTTCAGTGTTGCTTGCCTCAAAGTGTGCATAGAAGTAATTTAGCAAGTCTGGAAGGCTTGTGACTCTGGGCAGCCCATTGCTGGGCTTCCCTTTGTAATCCGTAATCGTTTACAAGCCCTGCCACAGGGATTCAATGTTAGTCCAGTATTTATGTTTTGCCTGTTTGATGGTTCGTCTGAGGGCATAGAGGGCATATTTTCACGGCTGTTGAAGGAGGAGGACCAAGGTGCAGCGTGATGAGTGTACATATTCCTTTGTTTAGAAAAAAGATACCGAACAAAACAATAAACACTACAAAACAATCTGTGAAGCTAAAGGCTATGTGCCCTAAACAAAGTCAACTTCCCACAAAGACAGGTGAAAAAAAGGCTACCTAAGTATGGTTCTCAATCAGAGACAACGATAGACAGCTGCCTCTGATTGAGAACCACACACGGCCAAACACAAAGAAATAGAAAACATAGAAATAAAGAAACTAGAATGCCAAGCCTAGTCACACCTTGGCCTAACCAAAATAGAGAATAAAAGCCTCTCTATGGCCAGGGCGTGACAGTACCTCCCCCCCAAAGGTGCGGACTCCGGCCATAAAATCTGACTCTAAAGGGGAGGGTCTGTGTGGGCTTCCTTTACGGCGGCGGCTCTGGTGCGGGACGTAGACCCGCACCAGAGCCAGGGCGTGACACATATGCCTACATGACTACCGACCCGTAGACTTCCTTAGTAATTGAATTCACCCACCAGCTGTTATTGACAAATAGACACAGACCGCCAACCCCTGTCTTACCAGATGCAGCTGTTCTCTCTTGCCAATGCACGGAACAACCAGGCAACTGTATATTATCCATATCATCGTTCAGCCACGACTTGGTGAAATATAAGATATTACAGTTTTTAATGTCCCATTTGTTGGATAGTTTTGAACAGAGCTCATCCAGTTTATTCTCCAATAATTGCACATTGGCCAATTAATTTTTATTTATTTTTTATTTTACCTTTATTCAACGAGGCAAGTCAGTTATGAACAAATTCTTATTTTCAATGATGGCCTAGGAACAGTGGGTTAACTGCCTGTTCAGGGGCAGAACGACAGATTTCCCCTGACAATAAATCCCCTTTGAATTGAAATGAGAAGCACACAGAAAGAGTGTGTGAGAGAGAGAGAGAGAGAGAGAGAGAGAGAGAGAGAGAGAGAGAGAGAGAGAGAGAGAGAGAGAGAGAGAGAGAGAGAGAGAGAGAGAGAGAGAGAGAGAGAGAGAGAGAGAGAGAGAAAGAGAGAAAAGGAGAGAGAGAAAAAAGTGAGCAAACTGGAATACTATTTGGCCCTAAACAGAGAGTACACGGTGGCAGAATACCTGACCACTGTGATTGACCCAAACTTAAGAAATGCTTTGATTATGTACATACTCAGTGATCATAGCCTTGCTATTGCCGTAGGCAGACCTGGCTCTCGAGAGAAGACCGGCTATGTGCACACTGCCCACAAAATGAGGTGGAAACTGAGCTGCACTTCCTAAACTACTGCCTATGTATGACCATATTAGAGACACATAGTTCCCTCAGATTCCACAGACGTACAAGGAATTTGAAATAAAATCCCATTTTGATCAACTCCCATATCTATTAGATGAAATAGCACAGTGTGCCATCACATCAGCAATATGTGTGACCTGTTGCCACAAGAAAAGGGCAACAAGTGAAGGTCAAACACCATAGTAAATACAACATGTATTTATGTTAATTTATTTTCCCTTTTGTACCATAATATAACATTTGAAATGTCTCTATTCTTTTGAAACTTTTGTGAGTGTGATGTTTACTGTTAATTTCTGATTGTATATTTCACTTTGTTTATTATTGATTTAACTTGCTTTGGCAATGTAAACATACACTGAGTGTACAAAACATTAGGAACACATTCCTACTATTGAGTTGAACCCACTTTTCCCCTCAGAACAGACTCAATTTGTCGGGGCATGCTTTACAGGGTGTCGAAAGCATTCCACAGTGATGCTGGCCCATTTTGACTCAAATGCCTCCCACAGATGTCAAGTTGGCTGGATGTCCTTTGGTTCTTGGACAATTCTTGATATACACAGGAAACTGTTGAGTGTCATAAACCCAGCAGCATTGCAGTTCTTGACAAACTCAAACCGGTGGAACCGGTTGAACCATACCTCGTTCAAAGGTACTTAAATCGTTTTGTCTTGTCCATTCACCTTCTGAATAGTACTCATACACAATCAATGTCTCAATTGTCTGAAGGCTTTAATTCTCCTCCCCTTCATCTACATTGATGGAAGTGGATTTTTCAAGTGACATCAATAGGGGATCATAGCTTTCACCTGGATTCACCTGGTCAGTCTGTCATGGAAAGAGCAGGTGTTCCTAATGTTTTGTTCACTCGGTGTATGTTTCCCATGCCAATAAAGGCATTTGAATTGGAAAGAGAGAGAAAGCGCATTTCTCTGTTGAATGAAACATGAGCATGCGCACTTCTTCGCATGATATTCCTCGAACTAAAAAAACAAATTTACGTAGCAGAGACAAGCATTAACTTGCATCCAAAGTAATTCCTGGTTTTCAAAATGTTTTAAAACATAATTGACTTGATGGTAACGTGCTGGACGTTTCTTATCCCAGATGTGCTTAGTGCATGCCCTGCATTTAGCTAACGTTAGTTTCCATTGAGATCCTCTCATCCGCGTTCTTATGTCTGTATTGCAATATTTACTTCGTGTAGAAAAATGTAATATCCTGTTCAATTACTGGTTCAATGGCTGAAACGGATGGTAATTAGTACTTGTACAGATATTGAACTTTTATGCATAATTCGTTTATGACAATAGGATCTATATTTATAATATAGCACATCATATTTTATCACTAAAGCACTATAGAACATGTTTCCGCGGGGGCTGTAAAAACTGATGCACATGCTTACACAGGGGCATCACGTGATACAGGCACGCGGCTGGAAAAGCAAAGTGTCAGACATTTGTGTAATGTGCTGGTTTCAGCTTGCTGTTGAACCTTTTTGGAATTACGATATATAATGCAGTTTAACAAACGAATATTTTGATGGCATGTTCATAACGATAATGTTTGCTGACTGGTTAGCCTGCAACGAACACGTGGACATTGTTGTTGTTAGCCTTGTAGCGAGCTGTCATTTCATACGGTTAGATCGCACCTATTCTGGTAATGAAACTAAGTTACCTTGCTTGGCTCACAAATTTAATCAAAAGATGATTGTTTTCTCAAAATGACAAGTGAACGTAGATCACAGAAAGACTGGTATTCTATACTTGAATCCAGTCCATCGGATATGCTACAAGACCTCAAACAGAAGTACCAAAGACTGGCCTTAATGGTATGTGTAAACTCTGACGGTCTCCTGTGTCATGTCTTTTCAATTGTACTGATGAATTAACTGCTGTTAGGTTTATTTGCATCTTGATGAACCATGTCAAAAGAGGTCCCAATAATTGAGTGAGAGGCGGGGTGAGAAAGTATCTTGACATAACGTTACTGTTGGTCCGTTAGCACCTAGCATGTATTTCTAGAAAGTAATATATTTAATGAATATAAACACACCCTCTATCACACACATATTACCGACTGGGTGTTTATTTCTGACCATGTGTGCAAATCAATACTATGTTAATCCACTGCGCTCCAGCTTCGGCATGAGTTCTGGGAGTGTCTTCAAGATAAGTCTTGTAGGTGTCTGGCAAGGTTAGTCTACTTATCATGCAAGTTTAGATTGTCGATGTGATTGATGACTATGATGAAGTATTAACTGCATCTTGCCCTTTGATATTAATCTGTACATTTTCTTTTAATCCTTGACAGAGTACAACATAAAAATGGATTTGAATAATCCAAAACCCATTTTAATTATAAAAATCGCCTAGAAACTGTCAAATCAATCATACTCTAATCAATAAGCTATAATCCAAAAACTATTTTGGTGTTGATTTTCTATTTCGATGTTTTATATCTGAAAATATTTTTGTCTGAAAATAGCCACACTGTTCTATAAACA
The DNA here is from genome assembly GCF_023373465.1 of Oncorhynchus keta. Taxonomy (NCBI): domain Eukaryota; kingdom Metazoa; phylum Chordata; class Actinopteri; order Salmoniformes; family Salmonidae; genus Oncorhynchus; species Oncorhynchus keta. Next base: position 44,325,375 of record NC_068437.1, on the reverse strand, counting down.
CAGGGCTTTGAGCAAGATGGTAGTTCTGGTAATTAGCTATGTTTATTAGCACACGGTAAGTAGGATACAGGCCTTGGCCACAGATATCACCATGAACTGATTACTGTGTATTATTTTGTCAGACTTTCTGGATTCAAGGTGCTGTAGGATTTCACATAAACCACGGGCTCTATGATTACCAATGGTAAAAACACACAAACCTCAAGCTACCATCAATGTCAACATTTCTTAAAATAATATTTGATTAATCCAATTGAACAAAACATCCTAGACTTTGCTGTTGGCATTCCCCTTCCCCCCTCAGTAATGCCCGCTCGTGTCTGGCCTCCCTCAGACATTAGGGGGCAGTAGTGTGATGATGGTGGCCTTTTGCTCTGCCACCAGCTCATCTGCTCTCCCATCTTCTGAATGCCTGCACAGCACACGCCTCAGCCTCGTGGTAGAAACAGACAAGTCTGATACAGCACAGAGAGGGAGAGAGAGATGATTCATGGTAAGAAGCGCCTAGTGCTCCAAATTGCCAGTGCTTTATATTGTGTTCCTGCCTCTAAGCTCCATTAGCCCCAGTAAATGAATATTTTACAATGCGTGCAAAGAGACATCAATTAAAGTACGTAACTCCACAGGAACGGAGGGTGGGCTATTTTATAAGAGCCGGGGCTTTTCATTGTGTTATGTATTTATAAAAAAAACCTGAGCTGCATGGGGACTCAGAAGTGGGGGGAGGAATTACAGCAAATGGGTTTCTCTGCTGTAAAATGTCAAAATACTGTCTGGCTGGAATTTTTACAGTAGATAAAAATGTTTAATTCTGAACTTCAAATTTTCTCAAATGTCATTAGCAAATAGTCACTCACCAGGCTATAGTCTCTTCAATGTATACGTTTAGTTTTAACCATAAAGTTGTGAGAACTACTAATTATTTATTATTTATTTATTAACTACTGTAGCAGCATGGACTAGTGGGTATGGAGATGGAGGTGTAGGCTGTTTTCAAGCCTTACACCACGCCCAACCCAGATTTTGTGCCCCACATACCAAACGCCATCACGACACACAGGTTGAAATATCAAAACAAAACCAATTAAATTAATTTGTGGACAGGTCGAAAAGCATTTAACACATGGTAATTTAGCTAGCTTGCAGTTTCTATCTAATTTGTCCTATTTAGATAGATAGCTAGCTTGTTGTTGCTAGCTAATTTAACCTGGGATATATGCATTGAGTTGTTATTTTACCTGAAAGGCACAAGGTGCCTTTCTTCTTTTGGACTTAAAATGGCGATTGGCAACTAACTTTAATAATAAGGTGTATTACCATAACCGACCTCAGTTCATCTTTCAATCACCCACGTGGGTATTACCAATGAGATGGCACGTGGGTATATGTTTCTAAAAGTCAATGAGGAGATGGGAGAGGCAGGACTTGCAGCGCGTTCTGCACCACAAATAGAATCAACTTCTATTTTTGAGCCTGGCAACGCAGACGCTCGCGAGCAGTGTAGGTGCAATGATTTGAATAACATGTATGTGTAAATTTATTTAGCAACGCTCGTATGCGATGTGACCGGTGTGGTCAGCATGTTAGTTCCGCAGCCAGATACTTCACACCTGTAAGCTTCCAGCGCAGAGCACTGTCACAATCAGATCACAAAGGGGAGTTGGACATGCACACCCTCTGGGACTATATCACCACTGTGGAACCAAGCAGCTTCTCTAGGTTTGCTTTGATTTCCTTCAGGATTTGAGAGAGCCACAAAGCTGGTTCAATGGTGTGAGAAGGATTTTGTCATGTTCTTTAGAAAGAGAACAATATATTTTTCTGTCAGAATGTTGATTGAATCAGTTCCTCACCTCATCCATCAGATATCCAGACCCATTTCTTGAGCACAGGCGCCTGGTCACGTATATAGACTTGTCATTTGCATTGGCTAGACGATAGAGGTTGGCACTGGTGTTACAGGTTTTGTTTTTTCCATTCATGTTTTGAGGTTGGACTATCAGCATGAATAGCAGTAGGGCGCAACGATTTGTTGTCACTTCGTTAGTCAGTATGTGTTACACCTGTGCTGGCCCAGGTGACATTTACGAGTGGTTGGACCAGTGCTCCAGTTGTCTTGAGAGATGTGGAGGGTCAACACCTTTTAGTTGGCTCTCCCTAATTGATTTCTAGAAAAACATTCCTTTGTCTGATCTTCCCTGTTTTTTGTTTTGCTCAGCGTTTTTGTTTGCTTCCTGTCTTAAGTTTGGTGTGGGTTTTTCTTTTGTTTGCCTCTTAGTGGGCAAATTTAGTGGCACTCATGGTGGGTGTCTTTTAGGTCCCAGTTGTTGTTGCTAGTCAACTGTCAGTGGACAGCCCCATGAGTGTCTTTCAGAACGCCTCCTAAAACCCCACATTTAGTTTTGTCAGTGACTCTTTGTTAATTCCTCCATATGTTTCAGCAACATTTCGTTTGGTTGTCTTTCAGGGGAATGTAACAAAATGGGGTCTCATCCAGGATCTATTTTCCCATGAGTATGGTAGTTGCTCTAATCACCTACTCTGAAGCTTTCCTCTGCCCACATATTGGAGTGTTCAAAAGACACATTTGTGGTGGACTTTCTGTAACTGACATCCACCCTGAGCGGGTATAAGATTGGTGTATAAAACAAATTAAAAAGCCATGGACTTTAAGTTGGAAAAATTTGTGGAAAACCCTACCTGGGAGATGCTGGACACATGAAGGTGAATCTGCTCATCATTGCAAAGCATTATGACTTCAAAGTGGCATCTGGCGATCCAAAAGCAGTAGTCTGAGTCAATCGGTAGTTGGTCACTGCTCCTCCAAAGTGTTCTTGTGGGACAAGTTTAGAAAGGGTACGCTGCTTTATCTCTTGATCAGAGTTTAGATTATGACACTGTTAAAGCTGCTATCCTTCGGGCTTACGAGTTGGTCCCAGAGGCATACAGACAACATTTCTGTCAATTACAAAAGACAGAATTGCAAAATCATATGGAGTTTGCAAGGGAACAAGCATGCCTTTTTGATCGGTGTGGTTCTCAGGACAAGGACCTTGAGGACTTAGACACTCATCCTTCTCCAGTAGTTAAACATTTCCTTCACAAACGGGTTGCTACCTAGATTTGAGCACAAGGATCTCTCTTGAGAAAGCTGCATTTCTTGCAGATGAGTTTGTGTTTACACACACAACTACCATCACAAACAAAGCCTACACAAAAAGCAATCCAGAGAATTCACCTACTGCAGATTTCAGTCTTTTTCTACAGTGCCCAAAGATAAAGATTGGAGGGGAAAATAATAATTTGTATCCGCCATATTGACGTTTCTGCCGTGAGAAAGTACACATTGTCTCTGTCCTAAGTTGAGAGACAAATAGCCCTTTATTCTTGTGGGAGCACTTCAGCCCATAAAGTCTCTGGTTGGGACTGATGCATCTCCTAAATAAGGTTTTGGATCAGATGTGCATGAACCCTTTGTTTCAGACGGGTTTGTCTGTCTGCCTAGTGCCGGTGCTGTTAAGCAGCTGGTGAAGATACAGCAAGACTGGGGCAGCCCTTCATTTTGGAGGGTATTTTGTCTTTTTCTGACACTTCAGCAACTGGTTACAGTGTGTTAGTACAAGGTGTGGAGATGTGTTGCATGGAAGTTCCTTTGTATAATGTGGAGCTCGAGTCTGATCTTATTTCTGGTTTTGTTGCAGTGAAGCTTAGCCTACCGGTGAAGGTGGTCTCATTTATTTTTTTCCGGGAAACAATTTGGCTGGAGGGAAGGTCGTGCCGTTACACGTGCTGTGTAAAAAAGGGAGCAAGTCTAGTGTTGAGGATGTCAGCAATCCCACCATGGTCGATCTGTCTGAGACGTTTATGGGTGATCCTGATTTCCCCTGACCTCTCCTTTGAATAGCGAGTTTGTAGGACCGCTGAAGGAAGAGATGGTCCCTACAGTTGACACTTCCATGTCTAGGAAGCAGCTGATTGTGCAACATTAAATATGTTTCCCTCTCCCCTCTTATTTCTGAGATATGAGTTTGATTACGTTTGTGTGGGTTACTTTGACAGGTGGTGTTCTAATGAGGGAATGGCGTTCTCGTTCTACTTCTGGGCAGGACAATTGGCCCAGTGTATCTCAAATTGTCATTCCAGTTGCACTTTGACAAGAGATACTGATGCTGGCTCACAATGGTTGTATGGCAGGCTATCTTGGAGTAAACTAGATGTGACCGTATCTTGCGTAACTTCTTCTGGCCTGATCTGAAACAGGACGTTGTGGATTACTGTAAATCCTGGCGCATTTGCCAGCGGACAGGTAAACCAAACCAAGCTGTACCGGTTGCACCTTTGCAGCCTATTCCTGCTTTGACAAACCTTTCAGCAGGGTTCTGGTGGACTGTGTTGGTCCTTTGCCCAAAGCAAAGAGTGGTCATCAGTATCTTTTGACCATCATGTGCGCTGCCACTCGTTTCCCTGAGGCCATTCCACTAAGTTACGACGGATATTACAATCCCGTTGAAATCAAACATGTCCGTGGTAAGGACATCTTGGTTGCTGATTTGTCTTTTCAAGTTTGGGCACTTAATATGTTTTGTGTTTAGCCTGTGTAGCCCTGGCACACATTTTATTTTGATGTATGTTTTTCATTTTGGAGATGTTTTTGTTTGGGCTCGTTCCAAAGGGACAAGAGTTACAGAAACATACATGAGTTTTAGGCAACTATGTCCTCCCCACCCCCCCCAAAAAGTATAAAATAAAAGTATAAAATAAAATCTAAATAAGAAAATATTGTCCAAAAAAAGTGGGTGTATAAACATTTTTATATTGGAGGCGGCACATTTTAGTTGTGAAATGGAAGTTGTTTTCTGTTGGTGAGAACTTATCCAACAAAAATATAGGATATATTTGTTGTCTTAAGGGGGAATGTGTCGCAGGTTTAGCTTTTCCCATTTTATGTTTTGAGGTTGGACTTTTAGCACGGTAGTACGTAGGGCGCACGGATTGGTATCAAATCAATTTATATAGCACTTCTTACATCAGCTGATATCTCAAAGTGCTGTACAGAAACCCAGCATAAAACCCCAAACAGCAAGCAATGCTGGTGTAGAAGCATGTTAGTCAATATGTGTTACACCTGTGCTGGCTTGTCCATCTCGTTAGTCGGGAGGTATTTAAGAGTGGCTGGCCCTGTGCTCCAGGTGTCTTGAGAGATGTGTGAATGCTGTCTCCTCAGTCATAAAACAAAATTCTGCTTCAGAGTTCAGTGCAAATTGCTTTTAATGATTCAATCAGGAAGTACATTTTTGGCTTGTTGTAAAGCTGCTGTTTTTCTCATCCTATTCAGATTGTTCTTTTACAAAGTGAAAACAACACTGTGTAGTGTAATATTTGATAATGCCTCAATGCGTTGTAAGGAAATGTCGTGGTTTGACTCCACGGGTGTGTGTGTGTTTTAGGTAGTGAGTTGTGATTGTACACTGAACAAAAATATAAATGCAACGATTTCAATGATTTTACAGTTACAGTTCGTATAAGGAAATCTGTCACTTTAAAGAAATAAATTAGGCCCTAATCTATGGATTCCCATGACTGGGAATACAGATATGCATCTGGTGGTCACAGATTCCTTAAAAGAAAGTTAGGGGTGTGGGTCAGAAAACCAGTCAGTATCTGGTGTGGCCACCATTTATTTGCCTCATGCAGCGTGAAACATCTTGGTTGTGGAATGTTGCCTCAATGGCTGTGCGAAGTTGTTGGATATTGGTGTGAACTGGAACAAGATGTCCACCGAAGTATCCCAAACATGCTCAATGGTTGACATGTCTGAGTTGGTAGGCCATGGATGGACTTGGACAAGACGTCCACCGAAGTATCCCAAACATGCTCAATGGTTGACATGTCTGAGTTGGTAGGCCATGGATGGACTGGGACATTTTCAGCTTCCAGGAATTGTGTACAGATCTTTGCGACATGGGGCTGTGCATTATCATGCTGGAACATGAGGTGATTGTGCCAGATGAATGGCATGACAATGGCCTCAGGATCTCGTCATGATATCTCTGTGCGTTCAAATTGCCATCAATTTAAAATGCAATTGTGTTCATTGTCTATAGCTTATGCCTGCCCATACCATAACCCCACCGCCACCATGGGGCACTCTGTTCACAATGTTGACAGCAAACTGCTCACCAACACGACGCCACCTGCCCGGTACAGATAAAACCGGGATTCATCCGTGAAAAGCACACTTCTCCAGCGTGCCAGTGGCAATGTAACATCTTCTTTATAACAGTAAGATAATGTCTCAATGTGTTTGTGTCCATATGACCGATTTTCTGTTCGACCAAAATGCAAATGGAGAGTTAAAACTGCTTGTCAAGAGAGGATTTCTCAACTTTGTTGGAGCGAGAGGTGGGGAGGGGCCTGGTCTGTGTAAACAATAGAGGAAGAGGCGAAACGAAGTTTCCCTCTTGCTAAGATCTGTTATTTTGGACCTCAGCTTGTCGCCTGCCTTCCCAACTCCCATTGTTAGGGCGGAGGCATGCATTTCGTCATTATTTACAGATCTCTGGTGTAAATGGAAAGTCGCACAAAGGAGCGACGGAGACAAGCCAAAAATACAACACGAGAACAAGCGGACATAAACGCTCATAAAAAAAACCGGAAAATAACACAACGTCAAAACAGGCATTTGTAATTAATTCAATATTTCGCCCAGCCCTACTTCATTATATTCTCTGGTAACCACTCTGGTGGACATTGCATGCTCCCTCAACTTGAGACATCTGTGGCATTGTGTTGTATGACAAAACTGCACATTTTAGAGTGTCCTTTTATTGTCCCCAGCACAAGGTTGTTACGTTACAGTTACAGATTAAAGACCAAGTTCAAAAGTTCAAAATCTTAGCTTGGACATTGGAGGAAAGGTTACATGTTTGGCAGACTGAGTCAACTCTATTAACCTCTTCAACCTATGGGGGCGCTATGTCATTATTGGATAAAAAAAAAAACGTGCCCGTTTTAAGCGCAATATTTTGTCACGAAAAGATGCTCGACTATGCATATAATTGCCAGCTTTGGAAAGAAAACAGTGACGTTTTCAAAACTGCAAAGATATTATCTGTGAGTGCCCCAGAACTGATCTTACAGGCGAAACCAAGATGAAACTTCAAACAGGAAATGAGCAGGATTTTTGACACTCTGTTTTACTATCGTCTCCTTATATGGCTGTGAATGTGCTGTGAACGAGCTTATGCGCTCTGCCGTTCGTCCAAGATGTCTGCAGCATTCTGACGTATTTGTAGGCATATCATTGGAAGATTGGCCATAAGAGACTACATTTGCCAGGGGGCCGTCCGGTGTCCTTTGTCTAAATTGCTGCGCAACTCCCAGTGGCACTCATTTCACCATGCAATACAGAGGGAGAAGCAGACTTCCAGGAACGATACACGATCATACGATCATTGAAGAGATATGTAGAAAAACACCTTGAGGATTGATTCTAAACAACGTTTGCCATGTTTCAGTCTATTATGGAGTTATTTTGGAAAAAGTTCAGGGTTTTTATAACTGAATTTTCGGGGTTTTTTTGGTAGCCAAACATGACGCAGAAAACGGACCGATTTTCTCCTGCACAAATAATCACACATCTTGCTCAGGTCCAAAGTCAAACTGGATTTTAAGGTGGTAGTAGGTGACTTAGTAGTCACAGCAAAAGAGTCTGTTAATTATCATGCGTGCTAGATAACTTTTTGTGCCATGCTCTCCCCTGTCAGATGGTTATATCCAAAGTGAACCATAAAATGTGGTTTCTGGCAAGAACCTCCTAATATCTGGATAAGAATGCAACATGGTGGCATTGGTAGGGGCTCTTGTTCTGTGCCATTTGGACTATGGGTGCTCTTCCTGGTACAATAGTGCTTCCAAGATAATTAAAAATAAATTGCAGACATCTCAGAACAAATTTGCCAGGATTTTTCTTAAACTTCCAGGACATGCTCATCTGGACCATTCCTGCTTTGGAAGCCTTAGATGGCTCAAAGTGGAGGAGAGAGTCTCTCAGATGAAATTGTGTCTGGTACATCAGATTGTCCAAAGGCTGGTCCCCAGGGACTTATATAACTACTTTAACTCGGTCCGGGATAACCAGAACTATTCCACTAGAAAGCGTGAAACTGATGTTGTTCCTTTTAGATGGGCAGCTGAGTACCACTATTACATCTTTAGAAGAGTCTTCCAAGGAATTTGAAATGTATACATTCAATGGGTAGTTTCACATTATCAATGAAAAAATGGCTATATAGTTGCATGTTTCAAGTGAGTCATAAGATTATAGTTCAGTACGTGGCTGAGAAGAAAATACCAGGGATAGCATGTAGTCTGCCTATTGTCTATCATATTGTGATTGTCTTGTATATATTAGGGATTGACTTGTTTTATATGTTAGGTACATCTCCCTTGTCTCACATACCCCTATCAATTGTTGTTTATTAGTCAATTGAACTGTACTAATTTGCTAATTTTATGAAACAAAAAGCAATTTTGTGTGTCATTGTGTGTTGCCACTGCAGTTCCTAACCTTGCTGCATTCCGCTCTTCCACCTCCAAAAGGACCACAATGAAAATAAGCCGTTAAGCTTTATTGTTTTATCCTTGATGATCTTTCTTAAATTATATGTGGAGGCGTACATTATGTATGTATTTTTAAAAATTGTTTGCCAGTCTTCCAGTTACTTAAAATGTAAAGTATATTTGCGGTGGACATTAATTTGCCTAGCTGAGACCATTGGTCATTGTAGTTCAGTATCACCCCATGTATCATTACCCGTTCTTGAAGACGTTCCGTTTCTGAACTACAGTGACCATACAAGAACACACACACACGCAATGGTCTGCTTGCCAGTGCCAGATCGTCATCATCATTCATGTGAATGCTGCTAGGATAGATCTAAGTTTTCTAAAAGCCCCACCACCACCTCCCTCCTCTCCCATAGGTGGATCAGGAGCCCATGATCCATCCTCCTGCGACCCTCACTAATCGGTGGCTGAAGCCTGGACTGCATAGACCTGCAGGAGGAAATTAGAGCTGTTCCATGTGCCAGGAAACACACACAGGGCCGTCAGTATCCACTAGAGAACAGGGACATACCTCAGGGCCAGTGTGAGCATTACATGAGGAGATCCTTCAATACTGATATCAATCAACGGATGACATAATGCGGATATTGCTATAGCCCCTCCTCTCGCCTAACAAAACAACAATAAAACGCAAAAGAGAGCATGGGTGGTATTGCTACTGTATTTGGCCAGAGGTGTCGTGGGATGGCCTGTGCTCTTCCCCAGCTCTCTGCCCAAAGCTGTATGGGCTCACGGTTCTGTCCTCTGATGTCTCAATCTAGTTGTGTTTGCATTACTGTACTCCGCCTCCTCTGGTAAATTGTCCAGAAGAAGAGCATTGGTCCATCAGCAAATTACCCAGAAAAAGCTGACCGTTCAGGTTCTGACAGGCTTTTTTTTCCACTGGCAGATTGTCACCGACTCCTATGGTTTAATTAACCTAGCTTCTGTCTAGTGTGTCTGAGCCATCCCCACATCTCTCCCTTCCCACATCTCTCCCCTCCCACATCTCTCCTCTCTCCTCTACCATCTTAAATAAAGTACTGGTTCAAGGGACTGATGGCTGCTGTTATTTTGGTCATTGTTTCTGTTGTGATGGCTGTTGTCAGTCTTGTCATTGTGGCTGTCTCTAAGCTGTGTTTCTCCTGTCCCCTGTACTGGCTGACAGTATCACCCCGACAAGCAGGGCCCAGATGTGACTGTGACTGAGGCAGAGGAGCACTTACACAGGTTCATTGAGGTCGATCAGGCTTGGAAGGTTCTGAGCAACCAGGAGACCAAGAGAGCCTACGATCTGCAGTTGCGTGGTAAGTCGTCCTCCTTCCATAGTTCAGAGGAGTCTCTCAGAGGAACACTACAGTCCGGCTCCGTTAAGAAACATTCACTCTCCCATAATGTACATTACATCTACACTAGCACATTGTACTCCCACTCTCTGATGCTCTTTCAGCCACCATCTCACTCTTTTTTTTAATAGCTCTCCTGTGATTCATTTGAACATTGAAACATGATTTTTCATTTCATTACACGTTTGGAATTTTATGGTTTTATTTATTCTTACTGGTTGGTTCATGCTCAATTAAATTCCATAGCAATTCCCCTTGGGACCATCCCTTGCTTAATATTGAGTGATAAACAGTGACGCTGTGTGAAGTCACTAAGGCCACATATAACTAGTGGGCCTATTTTGTCTGAAAAGGTCACACTAAATGAGGCATGAACCAATACAGTTTGCATAACTTAAATTCTATTTCCAAGATTTCCTTGAAACTTTAAAAGTCAGAAGCAATAATAGTCTCTAGTACCAACCCATTAAAAACAACTGGCCTGTTTTACGAAGTTTGTTGACCTGAACGTTTCTCACTTATCTGGGTGCACAAGAAAGGGCAGAGAGCTTGTTTTGCAAAGACCCTCCTATTCACCCACCCACACAGCCAATACATGAATAAAATAAGCAAGAGATTGTGTCGGGCTCCTTACAATGGTTGTTTACTGCCATCTCTGTCCCGCATAAAATGCTCCTTGGGGGGGGGAGAGGAGGGGGAAATGTAGGTCAGGCCTTTTACACATGGCCTAGCTTTACATGAAGTGATATGCTCCCCCGTGATCCCAGGAAAGAGGTTCCCCTAGCTAGCTCTCCATTAGGACCTTCAACAACTCTACATTCGGGCCGTGTGTGTGTGTGTGTGTGTGTGTGTGTGCGCACCATTAGCAGGGGAGAGCTCTCATCACCTTTGGGGGCAAACACTCAGCCAGCCAGCCAGCCACAGCACAGTGCCACTCTATAAGGCAACACATTCTAGCCATAGCATTGACATATAGAGTGTCTGTAATAGAAAGAAACCCCTCTCTGGCCCTCATGGATGGTATTGACTTTGTCTATCATTGTATGCTGCCTTACAATAACCAAACTCTAAAGATTCCCGTCGTAAACCTCTTTTTAAATCATTATTTTTTCACTCATCCTCTGAATATGTAACATTTAGATCTCCATGGATAGTTATCCATTATGACCTAAGAATGAGTAAGAAAGAAGTGAAGGTTGTGTTTTCATTTAACAATCATTTTTATTTCCAGCATGAATACTTTGTATCCAACACACCTTTTTTATAACACAGACAAATCAGAGTTTCTCTGTTGAATGTGAAATCTGGGCATTCTTTGTTGGCCGGTCTGTAAGAATATTGGATGTACCTCATTGCTGGTTGCAGAGTGATTGTTGTAAGCATAGCAGAGGTGTAAAGTACTTAAGTAAAAATGATTTAAGTACTACTTAACCCCAAAAACTACTTATCTGTACTTTACTATTTATATTTTTGATCACTTTTACTTCACTACATTCCTAAAGAAAAGAATGTACTTTTTACTCCATATGCTTTCCCAGCACCCAAAAGTACTTGTAACATTTTGAATGCTTAGTGGTAGATAGGAAAATGGTCCAATTCACACTTATCAGGAGAACATCCCTGGTCATCCCTACTGCCTCTGATCTGGTGGACTCACTAAACACAAATGCTTTGTTTGTAAATTATATCTTGAGAATTGGAGTGTGACCCTGACTATCTTTAGAAAAAGAAAAAAAGAGTGTTGCGGTCTGGTTTGCTTAATATAAGTAATTTTGAAATGATTTATACTTTGAGAATTAAGTATATTTGAGCAATTACATTTACCTTTGATACTTAAGTATATTTAGAACCAAATACTTTTAGAAAATACGCACGTATTTTCTCTTATGGTGTCTTCTATTCAAGTATGACAATTGGGTGCTTTTTCCACCACTAGCCAATAGGGAGGGTTGGGTAGTAGACTAGCAGCGCACAGCTCCCATCTGTCTGGCCGCTGTAGATCTCTGTAGTGTTCAATCAGAGACAGATCTCCAGTACCTACCAGTAAACAGCACCATAGTGTTTAATGTTGCCCAGCCATTCAGAAGGACTGGCTCATTCTGCACTGTGATCAAGTGGAGCTGATAATTAAAACAAACACGACTGAAGCCAGCTCAAAGGCCTGTTTCATCCAGATTTCAGAGGAACTCAGTCAATCCTTCTGTTGTTTATCAGAGGGAGATGGATGAAACTCTGTTGCTAGGCCCTTTTGAACTTCATCATGAGTGGAATGTTTTATCTTCTTGCTCATTAGAAATGAAGGGGGATGGATATTCATTCACTACTATCCCCATGTCTATTACAACTGAGAATGTATAGCCTTCTTCCAAGTGATATTCAATACCATTACAACAAAGAAACAGTTAAAAGCTGATAGTCTCAAAGCATTAGGAACGAATCCCATGTTGGCTGTCAAACTATATCATAAACAACCGGCGTTGCAAATCATTTTGGTACTGAGACCGGGGTTGCATTTTCCTGTGTTTAGGCAGACATGTATGGTAATTACTAGGGACGGTAATTGTGTTTTGTGGCGGAGGGAGAAGTGTGGGTGTGCAGGGTGGATGTGTTCTGCTCCACGTCTCTGACACACTGTTGGGTTGTCTAGGAGCGATGTGCAGCCAGACTAATACTAAATCATCTCATTCTTAATGTGCCTCACCTCCACCGCCCCATTGCCAAACACATAGTGGTCGTCTTCCCGGATTGATTCAGGGCACCTTGCAGCAGCCCACTGGAGAGGCATGTGAGGCGTGTTTCTCCTCCTCCCCAACACTGAGACCAGTGACCTCCATAGATCTCCAACCGCTCGCCACGAGGCAAAATGCATGCTTTAGTTAACACTATCTGCTCTAATTCACTCACAAACGGTATGTAGGCCTGCATCAGGGGTCGGCAGCAGGTGGAGGGATTATTTTTTTCTCCCTCAATATAAAAAATACATATAAATTACGTGTGTATTTTGTGGGGGATTTCAGTTTTTAGTAAAATAAAATAAAATCACTAAAATCACCAGGAATTCAGCAAAAAAATAGTTTCATTTATGCCTACCCCTGACCTACATAATTCAAGAATATTTAAATGGATATTCCCATGAAACTGATTTGAGATCAAATTATTGACTTGTAGATGCAGTTTGAACATTTCACCTGTAAAATAATTATCATTCATGGTTGACAGTGATGGCCTAATTTGGTGTTTGAAGGTATTAAAATAAGAAAACGGTATTGCGAAAATATTCATAAACTGTAGCATTTTTAGGAGGCATTTTATGCACTTTCTAAAATGATATTCAATAGGCTACATCTTGTCGATACAAACTTTGAGAAATGCTTAACGTCATAAAAAATGGTGCTCCGGTACCTTAAAAAAAGAGTTGTTCATGGGACCTGGAAGATCCTCCTTGGGATCTCTCAGTAGTGACTGGCTGTCATCTGGGCCTTCTGGGCAGGGTGCATCAACTGGCTGAGTCATGGTCACTCTGACTCCCTCAACACTAGCAAGACAGTGTCCCGTCAAGACTACAGTGTGCAGTGTAGTTGATCTGCTTTTGTTCCTTTACAAGTCATTTTGAGGCTTCGATCAGGTATGGACATCTATTTGCCCTGTAGTATTAGCTTAACTGTTGAAGCACTGTGACAAAGGGTCCCAGTGAATGTATAGCCTCATTTTGTATGATGTATTGAATCACCTAGATGTAGGACTATAATTTCTACCTGACCACTGTCAAATTATGGTCTCACAAGATTGCAGTAACAACGACAGTTAACCAAATCTACATTTTGATTGGTGTATCTGTCATTTGAGCCAAATCTGTAAAATGTTACAGTATATCACCAGGATGAATTGACACCTTTTACTGAGCATTTACTGACACATTTCCTCAATCTCACTGTACCACTACTTAAAAAACTCATGAACAGTAGGTGAAAATGTATTCACCAAACCTATCCAATGATATCCATACATAGCTGTGAGGTAGGCCACTTAGGCTAGTCTCCTGACTAATTAAAGACCAGCATTAAAGAGTGGCATCAAAAAGTGCTAATTACCGTTTCCTCACAAAGACTGGTGAAGAGGTACTGTACTGCTGGAAATGGAGTGAAGTGTTAATATCTATTACTGTAGTTGTCTATCTTTGTTCTTACATTAACAGTAGGCTGGCCTATAACGTCAAATGTCTGACACCGTTTGAAGTACAATACAGATTAGGCTATATGCACTATTATAAAGCAGGACTTTAGGGTCCATGATACTGATTGGCTGAAGCAGGAATTCAGCCATGTGCATATCAGACAATAATATATTGTACCACAGATATGACGCAAAAATACTTGGTAACTGCTCTATTTAGGTTGGTAACCAGTTTTAAATAGCATTAAGACACCAAGAAACCACACCCACTCGGCCCTTATTGCTGAAGTGGATACCATTTTTAAATGAATATCTGAAAGCATCTTTGACTGTATGTTCCCCTAATTTCAATCAATACTGAGACCTAGTTCATCCATCCTTTGCAGGGAGGTATATCTGTGTCTTGCATATTCAGCAGTATGTGGCCTAACGTTACCTAAGAGCGTGTCGGAATTGTCACGCACTACTCTGCGTACTTCCACTTCTAATTTCACTTAGTGGTTCTGCGGCATCTGTCCCTTCCCTGAATTATCACCTCAATATTGAGTGTTTCTTTAAGAGATTTCATATATGCACCATTACCAGTGTCCCCACTGTGTCATAGTGGCGGTGAGGGGAAACTGTCCAAACCTATGAATCAATGAACCTAGATAAAACCAGTGTAGCTTAATCAGTCTCTCCAGGATTATGCGAAAGCAAAATGTTTAGCGAAATCAACAATTCCCTGAATATTACGCACAAAAGTAAAATCAGCGCAATATTATCGCATAAAACTGACACATCACTGCAGTACAGAAAGATTGCTCGCATTTTCAACTAATCACCGCACATTTAACACACATCGTTCAATCAAGACACTCGTCAAACATTTCCCCTCGTCAGCGCATTTTCACGATAAATTGGACGACAACATCGCATATTTCCATGCAAAATGTCAGAATTTCCACAGGAAAATCTAGCTTTTTTCCCCGAAAATATCCAGTACCAGTCAAAAATGTGGATATATCTACTCATTCAAGGGTTTCTCTTTATTTTTACTATTTTATACATTGTAGAATAATAGTAAAGACATCAAAACTATGAAATAACACACATGGAATCATGTCGTAACCAAAAAAGTGTTAAAAAAATTCAAAATATATTTGAGATTCTTCAAAGTAGCCACCTTGATGACAGCTTAGCACACTGTTGACATTCTCTCACCCAGCTTCACCTGGAATGCTTTTCTAACAGTCTTGAAGGAGTTCCCACATATTCTGAGTGCTTGTTGGCTGCTTTTCTTTCACTCTGCGGTCCAACTTATCCCAAACCATCTCAATTGGGTTGAGGTCAGGTGATTGTGGAGGCCAGATCATGTGATGTAGCACTCCATCACTCTCCTTCTTGGTCAAATAGCCCTTTACACAGACTGGAGGTCTGTTGGGTCATTGTCCTGTTGAAAAACAAATGATGGGATGATGTAGCGCTGCAGAATGCTGTGGTAGCCATGCTGGTTAAGTGTGCCTTGAATTCTAAATACACTGCTCAAAAAAATAAAGGGAACACTAAAATAACACATCCTAGATCTGAATGAATGAAATGTTCTTATTAAATACTTTTTTCTTTACATAGTTTAATGTATTGACAACAAAATCACACAAATGATCAATGGAAATCAAATGTGTCAACCCATGGAGGTCTGGATTTGGAGTCACACTCAAAATGAAAGTGGAAAACCACACTACAGGCTGATCCAACTTTGATGTAATGTCCTTAAAACAAGTCAAAATGAGGCTCAGTAGTGTGTGTGGCCTCCACGTGCCTCTATGACCTCCCTACAATGCCTGGGCATGCTCCTGATGAGGTGGCGGATGGTCTCCTGAGGGATCTCCTCCCAGACCTTGACTAAAGCATCCGCCAACTCCTGGACAGTCTGGTGCAACGTGGCGTTGGTGTATGGAGCGGGACATATGTCCCAGATGTGCTCAATTGGATTCAGGTCTGGGGACGGGTGGGCCAGTCCATAGCATCAATGCCCTCCTCTTGCAGTAACTGCTGACACACTCCAGCCACATGAGGTCTAGCATTGTCTTGCATTAGGAGGAACCCAGGGCCAACCACACCAGCTTATGGTCTCACAAGGGGTCTGAGGATCTCATCTCGGTACCTAATGGCAGTCACGCTACCTCTGGCGAGCACATGGAGGCTGTGCGGCCCCCCAAAGAAATGCCACTCCACACCATGACTGACCCACTGCCAAACCGGTTATGCTGGAGGATGTTACAGGCAGCAGAACGGCGTCTCCAGACTCACGTCTGTCACATGTGCTCAGTGTGAACCTGCTTTCATCTGTGAAGAGCACAGGGCGCCAGTGGCGAATTTGCCAATCTTGGTGTTCTCTGGCAAATGCCAAACGTCCTGCACGTTGTTGGGCTGTAAGCACAACCCCCACCTCTGGAGGTTGGGCCCTCATACCACCCTCATGGAGTCTGTTTCTGACCGTTTGAGCAGACACATGCACATTTGTGGCCTTGCTGTGGAGGTCATTTCGCTCTGGCAGTGCTCCTCCTGCTCCTCCTTGCACAAAGGCAGAGGTAGTGGTCCTGCTGCTGGGTTGTTGCCCTCCTACGGCCTCCTCCACGTCTCCTGATGTACTGGCCTGTCTCCTGGTAGCGCCTCCATGCTCTGGACACTACGCTGACAGACACAGCAACCCTTCTTGCCACAGCTCGCATTGATGTGCCATCCTGGATGAGCTGCACTACCTGAGCCACTTGTGTGGGTTGTAGACTCCGTCTCATGCTACCACTAGAGTGAAAGCACCGCCAGCATTCAAAAGTGACCAAAACATCAGCCAGGAAGCATAGGAACTGAGAAGTGGTCTGTGGTCACCACCTGCAGAACCACTCCTTTATTGGGGGTGTCTTGCTAATTGCCTATAATTTCCACCTGTTGTCTATTCCATTTGCACAACAGCATGTGACATTTATTGTCAATCAGTGTTGCTTCCTAAGTGGACAGTTTGATTTCACAGAAGTGTGATTGACTTGGAGTTACATTGTGTTGTTTAAGTGTTCCCTTTATTTTTTTGAGCAGTGTATTTTGATTTGTTTAACACTTTTTTTGGTTACTACATGATTCCAAATGTCTTATTTCATGTCTTCACTATTCTACAATGTAGAAAATAGTAAAACATTAAGAAAAACCCTTGAATGAGTTGGTGTCCAAACTTTTGACTGGTTCTGTATGAAAACATATAAACAATCCCGGAGAGGCTGCCTAATGCCTTCATATTCCTTACTGTTTAGGCAGAGATTCATGCAAGATCTCAATTGTCTTCCCCAAGAAACTACCATTGAATGAGGTCAGTCTAACATCTCATCCTCCCATCTCCCCTCCATCTGCCTTTCGTTTGTGTGCTTTGCCTTTGGTACTTTTGAATCTCCTGTATTACTCTCTTGAACACTGAATGTCACTGGCACAACAGTAGCCTACAAATATGTTTCTAAGAGCATCAATGTGATTTTTAAAATCTGTATTTTTCTATTGTCAATTATTGTACCATTGTGGAGTGACACTTTAATTATTATTAATTATATAGATTTATGACATTTTCATGTTTCTTCTGTGTCTCAATACAGCCAGCGAACTGAATCAGAGTTGGCCAGTCGACGCCCATGTCTGTCTGGACGACATGACTTGGGATGATGGTGAGTCAAGTCATGGTCATCTTTATCTTACTTATTTACTTACTTATCTTTAACTTATTTGATCTCTTCTCTGCTGCCATTGAAGTCATCGTAGATAGATCCATAAAGTACTTCTCCACCTGTCTCATCCCATGTGCCCCTTTTCTCTCAGCTGTTTGTCATTGTCTGTCTGTGTTCTCTTTTCAGATAACGAGGTGTACACGTATGGCTGTCGCTGTGGAGGGGAATTCTCCATTGGAAGAGAGGAGGCGGAGGGAGAAGAGGCCATTGTGTGCTGTGATACCTGTTCACTCAGCATAGAAGTCAAGACGACAATCTGATTGTCTCATTGTTCGCCAGACGCCTCTAAATCCTGAAGAGCTAGATCAAGGAGGTTCATAGTTTTCTTTTAATCTACATCCACCGAACATGTGTCCACATTTGAACCTTTATAAATGGGCACCCCCATGGGACCTTGTGCACTTGTCTATTGGACAATGAAAGGAAATTTGATTTTGCCTTTTTAAATGTCATGGAATAAAATCATTGTGCAAAATTCAACTAACAACCAATCAAGTGAACTGTCATGATAATGGGTGTGTGGGTCTCACATATGCACGCACATATAATGGGCTCTAGTTTAACAGACCTTACACAATGGTAAATCTAAGCGCAGATGGTATGGCTATAGGTTCAGGGGTGTGTCAGAAATATTTTTGCTATTTTCATCATCAAAATTATCGGCGCACTTGCCGTTGGTGCGAAAGGGCTGGGTTTTTGAATAATCAGTGTGTAGAGGCTTGGCCCCTCACTGGCCAATCAGAACATGCTCCATGGCGAAATATTTGGTTGCTTCAAGTTCTGTATTTAGGGTCTTTTATGTATTGCCTTGGAATCAACTCCAGTTACAATGTTAGTCCATTTTATAGTTTGTTACATAATAAAATGTATACCTGTCTTTTGCTAAATACATGAACTTGAACCCATTTTCTATGGCTTCAAATAGCATTCACGCTGGTTTATCACTAGCCACTTTATATAATGCTTACATACCCTACATTACTCCTCTCATGTATATACTGTACTCCATACAATCTACTGCATCTTGCCTATGCCGTTCGGGCATCACTCATTCATATATTTTTATTTACATATTCTTATTCATTCCTTTAGACTTGTGTGTGTATAAGGTAGTTGTGGTGAAATTGTTAAGTTATATTACTGCATGGTCGGAACTAGAAGCACAAGCATTTTGCTACACTCGCATTAACATTGCTAACCATGTGTTTGTGACAAACTTGATTTGTTTAGGGGCTAGGCCTCCTGTAAATTGCGTTATGGCTGAGCATGGACATGTTAAAAATTGGCAATGAGCAAAATTCTATTAATTGTTGATAAGGCCAAGAAAGAGTGAACAAGTCAGAACAAAACAAATTTATTTCAAATAGACTGTCACACTTACAGGCACCATCATTTCTCCCTGTGGGCATATAATGTTAAAACAACATGGAGGGTTTTACACACATCCAAACTTTTAAAAGTAGCTGGACAAAATCCACTGTAAAGAGAGGGGGAGAATGTCCACTCACTGTTATAGTGCTCCCAAATAGGTCTGTTTTCTGAACATAATTGAAACCTTACAGATCAGATCTCATTCAGATCAGGGGTTTTATGCACGTCCAAACAAAAGGACCTGCATGGTTCAAATAATGTGGGCCTGCCTACAGTGCATAGATCAAACGGGATTGTCAGCTCACTGTTTAACTCCTCTCAAACTTTAATAACGCTTTGGTGATTTTAAGATTAATTTCCAAGCGTTCTCAGGAGCCAAACCCTTTATCGACAGTCTTGACTACTTCGCGATTGCATTGGGCAGGACAAAAAAAGTACTTAATTGAGAGGAGGGAAGGCTATGCTTGGTTATTAACCGAATCAAATGAAATGGGGGGGAAAAAAACATTTAGTATTTTTGTTTCTCAATAAGATGTATACAGGCACCAAAAGCACATCAGGCTACTCTTGTTCCATGTTCATATGGGCTGTGTGTATCACGGCTAGATGGGCTGTGTTTCCGCGGTAAAAATTCATGCCATAACCAACTATGTTACTGCTAAAACCTGCTTTTGATTGTTCTTAACTATCCCTGTCAAAGCTGCCTGAAATTAGCACTTTGGATCATGTTTTTATGGACACACCTAAAATATTTCCACCCCTCCCATCTGAGCGCAAGCGAGCTGATATAACACGGGTAAATTGCATAACCTGACGTTGGGCCTGGAAAATGCTAGTGCGACAGTTTTTACATGAAGAAATTACAAACTATAATGCGTTTGAAACTTTTGATGCCTTAACGCCAGCTGAAAATAGAGCCCGTAGTCTCTGGTAGACCCTGAAGTCCTATTGAGTAGACCCTGAAGTCCTATTGAGTAGACCCTGGAGTCCTATTGGGTAGACCCTGAAGTCCTATTGAGTAGACCCTGAAGTCCTATTGAGTAGACCCTGAAGTCCTATTGAGTAGACCCTGAAGTCCTATTGAGTAGACCCTGGAGTCCTATTGAGTAGACCCTGGAGTCCTATTGAGTAGACCCTGAAGTCCTATTGAGTAGACCCTGGAGTCCTATTGAGTAGACCCTGGAGTCCTATTGAGTAGACCCTGGAGTCCTATTGAGTAGACCCTGAAGTCCTATTGAGTAGACCCTGAAGTCCTATTGAGTAGACCCTGAAGTCCTATTGAGTAGACCCTGAAGTCCTATTGAGTAGACCCTGAAGTCCTATTGAGTAGACCCTGGAGTCCTATTGAGTAGACCCTGAAGTCCTATTGAGTAGACCCTGGAGTCCTATTGAGTAGACCCTGAAGTCCTATTGAGTAGACCCTGGAGTCCTATTGAGTAGACCCTGAAGTCCTATTGAGTAAAATAATCTGCACTTTGTTTGCACCCCCCTTCCATTGTGAAAAGCAAATGGCTTGGTAACTTGTTAGCTCTTAACTTTGTTTGCATGTAAATCAATATTTTTTTCCTAGACTCAATGCGGTTACAAACGGCCTCCACACTTCACCACAGACCCCTCTAGTGAATGCCAACATTTTTGTCTTATTGTCCCTCAGCCCCAATGTTGGCAGATAGGAGAGGTTACAGCAATGGGACGGGGTCATGGGTTCATTATACTTCAAACAGAGTCATTAGGCTGTTCGCTAAAATCTATCCTTTTGTAGCAGAATCAGCTTGAGCGGGGCAAACCAGGCTTTTCACCAATATCCCACAGTCTGAACCAGGGCTAGACCTGCCAGTGGGCCAGCAACAGTCCAAACCTTAATCCACTGTGACATCAATTAGGAATAATCTCATCACTTTTAGAGATTGGGCTTGTCAAAGCTTTAATTAAGTTCTCTCTGTGTCTCTCCTATATAGTGCAGACAAGATCAACAACACATTATGGTATAGTGATGGACTTTAGAATCCCAGAGGCGATTTGTGTGGATGTCACTTTTAACCTGGTGTGAACTTGGGTCTCTGGAGAAATATTCTATATTAGTTTACAGTTGGAAAATGTACATGTTCAGCTCCTTTATTGATTTAAATGACTTCCAAAAGTAGTCAATGAACGATCAATATGATGGCATTTTGAGCTTTGTTTTGTTGTGACTTAGAAATGTTGTAGATTCCGATGATTCTCTGTAAAGGTACTACAGTGGGGTCTGAAATTGACACTTGATAAATATGCAAAAATGACTGTATAAAATCAATTATTCAAATACTGAGCTATATTGTATGCTCCAAAAAATTGGGAAATCTTATTTTATACTAGTACTATTGCTCGGAGAGATTTAGTTTAGCAAATAATATTTTTTGTGGTGGGTTTGGTCTTGAAATGAGAAGACACAAGCTGAAAATAACCCCATCTACTGTCAAATATGGTGGTAGCTCTGATGTTATGGTGGTAGCTCTGATGTTATGGTGGTAGCTCTGATGTTATGGTGGTAGCTCTGATAATATGGTGGTAGCTCTGATAATATGGTGGTAGCTCTGATGTTATGGTGGTAGCTCTGATAATATGGTGGTAGCTCTGATGTTATGGTGGTAGCTCTGATAATATGGTGGTAGCTCTGATAATATGGTGGTAGCTCTGATGTTATGGTGGTAGCTCTGATGTTATGGTGGTAGCTCTGATGTTATGGTGGTAGCTCTGATGTTATGGTGGTAGCTCTGATGTTATGGTGGTAGCTCTGATGTTATGGTGGTAGCTCTGATGTTATGGTGGTAGCTCTGATGTTATGGTGGTAGCTCTGATGTTATGGTGGTAGCTCTGATGTTATGGTGGTAGCTCTGATGTTATGGTGGTAGCTCTGATGTTATGGTGGTAGCTCTGATGTTATGGTGGTAGCTCTGATGTTATGGTGGTAGCTCTGATGTTATGGTGGTAGCTCTGATGTTATGGTGGTAGCTCTGATGTTATGGTTAGCTCTGATGGTGGTAGCTCTGATGTTATGGTGGTAGCTCTGATGTTATGGTGGTAGCTCTGATGTTATGGTGGTAGCTCTGATGTTATGGTGGTAGCTCTGATGTTATGGTGGTAGCTCTGATGTTATGGTGGTAGCTCTGATGTTATGGTGGTAGCTCTGATGTTATGTTATGGTGGTAGCTCTGATGTTATGGTGGTAGCTCTGATGTTATGGTGGTAGCTCTGATGTTATGGTGGTAGCTCTGATGTTATGGTGGTAGCTCTGATGTTATGGTAGCTCTGATGTTATGGTGGGTAGCTCTGATGTTATGGTGGTAGCTCTGATGTTATGGTGGTAGCTCTGATGTTATGGTGGTAGCTCTGATGTTATGGTGGTAGCTCTGATGGTTAGCTCTGATGTGGTAGCTCTGATAATATGGTGGTAGCTCTGATGTTATGTTGCTCTGATGTGATGTTAGCTCTGAGCTCTGATGTTATGGTGGTAGCTCTGATGTTATGGTGGTAGCTCTGATGTTATGGTGGTAGCTCTGATGTTATGGTGGTAGCTCTGATGTTATGGTGGTAGCTCTGATGTTATGGTGGTAGCTCTGATGTTATGGTGGTAGCTCTGATGTTATGGTGGTAGCTCTGATGTTATGGTGGTAGCTCTGATGTTATGGTGGTAGCTATGTTATTTTCTTCCACTGGTAGCCAGGGTCCCTTGTTAAAGCTCAAGCTCTGATGTTAGCTCTGATAATATGGTGGTAGCTCTGATGTTAGCTCTGATAATATGGTGGTAGCTCTGATGTTATGGTGGTAGCTCTGATGTTATGGTGGTAGCTCTGATGTTATGGTGGTAGCTCTGATGTTATGGTGGTAGCTCTGATGTTATGAGCTATTTTTCTTCCACTGGTCCAGGGTCCCTTGTTAAAGTCAACAGCATCATGAACTCTACCAAGTAACAGGACATTTTAGCCAAAAACCTGGTTGCCCCTAGCAGGAGGCTAAAATGTAGCCTGAAGTGGATCTTCCAGCAAGACACTAACTACAAAACACACGTCAAAATCCAAGTGTTATGAATCTTCTATACGGGATACACATGGTATACACTGTCCAACGAAATGCTTACTTGCAGGTTTCTTCTTGACAATGCAAGAACAATAAGAAATCAAATAAGAAGAATATGAACAAGTAAATTATCTCAGAATATAAACATTTTAGCATAAGTATAATGCAGGAACACACAATTTTTAGTCCTGTATTTACACATGAGAAAAGGGAGGAATGGGGGGGGGCAAGTGTTTAAATTGTGCAGAATTAGCAATAGTAAATGAATGTCTGGTAGCAGATGTGCGTGTGTGAATGCATGTGTGAAGTTGCGGAGAGTCAGTGCAGGTGTTTCAGTCTGATGGCTTCTAGATAGGAAGTGTCTCTGAGCCTGTTGGTATCAGACTTCATGCTTCGATACCGCCTGCCTAAGGGAGAAAATAGCTTGTGGCTGCGGTGTGTGGGGCTCTTTATGATGCTGTGGGACTACCTGAGGCACTGTTTAAAGTAGATGTTCTGGATGGGTGGGAACACAGCCATTGCGGGTGTGGACAGAGCAATTCCAGTACCAGGCCGTGATGCAAACAGTCAGAACGCTCTCGATGGTGCAGTGGTAGTATTGGAGAGGACCTGTTACGAATCCCTTTGGCCCGGCAGTCTAGGGGGGGATGATAACGAGACCCGTAACATAACTCATGCCAAGTATAATAGTGAAAAAGTAATAGTGAGAACGAAAAACCACAGACAACTAAATTTCTGTCAAACACTCATGGTTTATTTTTAAACACACGGTAAATGGGGGCAGGAAAAGGGGCTGAGCTGGACCCAAAGAAAGAAACGAATATCCAAAAACACCCCTAAGCTAGACTAGCCTACTTCAATACAACTAACTAACCAAACATACAGCGGGTGGTCCGCCCAGTTCTACCTAGTGTTCTTAGACAAAGTATTCCTACGGGTAATGTATGCCCATGGGCGACTTGTCTTGGTACCCCCTTTTCCCACCGTCAAACAAACACCATAACAAAACCAAGACTCACAGGTTGGGACAAAGTGACATGTAGTTGCAAAAACAAAAGACCACTCAATCCAAAGAGAGAGATATAGAGAGAGATATAGAGAGAGAGATATATAGAGAGAGAGAGATATAGAGAGAGAGAGATATATAGAGAGAGAGAGAGAGAGATATAGAGAGAGAGAGAGATATATAGAGAGAGAGAGATATAGAGAGATATATAGAGAGAGAGAGAGAGATATATATATATATATAGAGAGAGAGATATAGAGCGCGGGATATAGAGCGCAAGATATAGAGGGAGAGAGCAAGATGGAGAGTAAGATATATATAGAGAGAGTTATAGAGAGCAAGATATAGACAGCAAGATATAGAGCGCAAGATATAGAGCTTGAGATATAGAGAGAGATATAGAGCGCAAGATATAGAGAGCAAGATATAGAGAGAGATATAGAGAGCAAGATATAGAGCGCGAGATATAGAGCGCAAGATATAGAGAGCAAGACGTATATAGAGAGAGATATAGATAGATAGATATAGAGAGAGAGATTGAGAGATAGCGAGATATAGAGAGCAAGATATAGAGAGAGAGATATAGAGAGCAAGATATAGAGAGAGACAGAGAGATCGAGCTCCGGAGAAAACAACTGAATGGGTTTTTAAACCAAGGGAAAGGGAATGTGATAGGGTAATGGAAAAGGAGTAGATGTCTTCTGATTGATGACTGATTGGGGAATGATGATTGCCACCTGTGAGGGGAGAAGGAGAAAAAAGAAATACACACAGGATACACACACACAGGATACCTGTAACAGGACCAATACTACCACTTCAGAGTGGTGGTGTTGTTGGTCCATGTCAAGTCCTTGGTGATGTGGACGCAGAGGAACTTAAAACTGCTGACTCTACTGTAGTCCCGTTGATGTGGATTTGGGCGTGTTCCCTCCTCAGCTTCCTGAAGTCAACAATTAACTCCTTTGTTTTTCTTACGCTGAGGGAGAGGTTTTTGTTCTGGCACCACAATGCCAGTTCACTTACTTCCTCCCTATAGGCTGACTCGTCATTGTTGGTTATCAGGCCTACAATGGAGTTGGTGTCATGCAAAGCCAGGCAGTTGTGAGTGAACAGGGAGTACAGCAGAGGACTGAGGACACACCCCGAGAAGGGTGTAATTGCAGACCCCAATTAGGTCTGTTTTCTAATATCTGCGTTTCTTAAAGTCAAGTTACACCCATTGGTGCTCGTCATTGGCCCATGGCTGTTTCTTTCACGTCGGGGACAACAGTTGTTGACAACTGTAACTAAGCCTAACCCTAATTCCTTTCCTAACATTAACCCCATTCTCTTAACCTGCCACGGTAATGCACCTAACCTGCCAAGTTAGTTATCCTAACCTGCTATGTAAACAAATCATCTGTGTCGAGAAACCATCAGTCTCATAACAACGGAACTGACCAGTGGCAGGTGTCAATGGGTGTTTCCTGATATCAAGAAACGCCCCGAATTGTGGTCTGCAATTAGACCATATTGCACCCCCCTGGGGGGCCCCTGTGTTAAGTTAGTGTGGAGGAGGTGTTGTTGCCAATCCTCACAGCCTGTGGTCTACCCGTCAGGAAGTCCAGGATCCAGTTGCAGAGGATAGTGTCCAGGCCCAGGGCTTTGAGCTAGGAGGGAACAATAGTGTTGAATGCTGAACTGTAGTCAATGAACAGCTTTCTCACGTAGGTGTTCCTCTTGTCGAGATGTGTTAAGGCTGTGTGAATAGCGATGGAAATGGGATCTTCCACAAAGATTTGGTTAATTGGCCACCAAATCAACATTTTGCAATAGCCATCTAGGTCTCTGGATTTGAAACCCATTGAGAACCTGTGGTTTGAATTGAAAAGGAAAGTCCATAAGCGCAGACAAAGAATATCAAGTCTCTGGAAAGATTATGCATGGAGGTGGACTAAGATCCCTCCCAATGTGTTCTCCATCTCAAAACATTAGAGAAAAAGGCTGTGCCGTTATCCTCGCGAGGTGAGGAATTGAAAACGGGGGTGTCAATCATTTTAACCCCAACTTGAAATGTAAAAGAAAAGTATATTACTTGTTAAACAAAATCTAATATAATTTCGCCATTTCTTGGAGCATATATTGGTCCGTATTTTTTATTATTTCTTTGAGGCAGTAATTTTGGTGTCAGTAATCTTGAACCTCACCGTATATACTGTACGGGGAAAAAGTGGGACCGTACAATATTATAAGATCACTTGGCTCCTAAGAAAAGTTCCAGACAAAAGTATGCTCCGTCTTCTACTCTTTCCGCTAGTTGTTGTCACGATATTGGAGGAGAAGGAGTCCTGTGGCTCTGGGTCTTTCTGTGTGAATGGCAGCCGTAACCTGAAACCCCTGTCAAGTGTGAACAGAACGAAGGAGAGACTTTCACAGATCTCCTTCCAAGTTCACAGGTATCTTTGAAAAGAAAGCCTGAAAGGGAGGCTCACACTCAAAGGGGGAGTGAGAGAAAGCCACTCTTTCTCCTAATCAACCTCAATGGATTTTCTTCCCTAGTTCTTCCTCTGGAACTCCGACTTAATCTCAGATGGACAAAGGAAGGACCCCCCCCTCATCTAATTTATATCCCAACACACTGAGATCTGTAGTAGTGCTCTGCTATTATTACCACCAATGGAATTGCCGCTCCCAGAGACTTGGTGTTAGCTGGACAAAAGGTGGGCTTTACAGTACACTGCAGGTGTTACTTAGTTTGAAAATCACATGCAGTAAAACAGTAGGATTTTGAACGCTCATTAATGTTAGCTCAATATTAGAAACTGCTTGTCTTCTAGCACAAATAAATTATGAATAACTTTGGTTGTTTCTTAAGTGGCCATTATTGTTGGACCACTGTTAGAGAAGTACTCATGACCAGTCGATCATCTAAACGGCAAATAAATTGTTTGGCAATATGCACAATATACCCTCCTTTCAGATAAGTGAAAGTGTTGTGTGTTGTCTAGTACCTCCTCAACATGGCTTAATGCAAACAAGGATACCAAGCCCTATACAAACAACACTGCCTCAGAGAGAAATTACCCTAGTAAACGCTCTGCTTGTTATTTGGAGTTTATCTGAAGCATTGTGTTAACACTGAGACTTGTTAGATAGCGAGATAGACTGTGTGAGAGTGACGTGTTGTCAGAACCTCAAACCTGCTGCTGCTCCTCTTGTTTGCCATAGAGCTCAGTGGGCAACCCTCTTTACACAGAGCCCCTCTTAAATCAGAGGGTAAACAGAAGCCTTCCACAATGTGACATTGGCCCCATGCTTTAGCCTTGCTGCCAGGAGGGGATAGACAGAGAGAAGTCTACTCTGTTTGACTTTACCGCTAAATGAAGGCCACATCCAACACACAGATATAAAACCCACCGTTGAAACATTGATTTCACTTCAGGTAGAGGAAGAATAATACGGTACAAACTCTTTCAGAATTACATTTTAATGACTAATCAGAATCGCTAAAGTTAAGTTGAATTCCCGGAGCTGTATTGTAGTTAGATGGGTAAGGCCAGTCAGTATGTAATGAGACAGCATTAGCAGTCTTAAGACTGTCTCTTTGTTTATTTCTGAGCCTGTTTCAGAGCCAGAGGTTTACTGCCCATCCCATCAGCCTGTCAACTCAGCTGGCAATAACACTAACAGCCCTGACTGCAATTGCAGATGTGTGTGTCTGTGTGCTTTGAAAGGGATAGACAAATGAGAACAAGATTGAAACATTACTGGTTTCAAGTTGAACAATAGATTTACAAAATAACATGTATGAAGGACTCATTGCGCTGTTGGTTGCGTTCTGATGTAGGGTGTCTGATACAGGTTTTCATATGATTTTAGTCTACCTACAGCCACTCTGAGCAGAGTCTAATATTGAATTATTAGAAAACTAGAATATATAACAAGTTCTTCCATCATTTGGAGGACAGGAGTTTTATAAGCAATTTCCTGGTTGAACTCCACTATGTACGCTGGGGAAGAGTGAGTGGAAGCCATATTGGTTAGAGAAGCCAACTAACCCTTTGGGAATTTTAACATTGTGTGAGTACTGGTGAGGGTAGGAATATCTGGCTGAATTCCCATATGTACGCTGAGGCAGAGTGAGTGACAGCCATCTTGGTTAGAGAAGCTATTTAACCCTTGGGTTTTGCCTGCTACATGTCAGGACCTGCAGATGAACATAGCTGCAGCTTGTTAGTGACATGACGGCCCCACCCTGGCATCCCCAGCTGATCACTAACCGGTCTAGAAATGTTCATTACACCCTAGCTAACTTTACACCTCACTGTTACCCCACTACAATCCTGTAGCCCAGTAGACACAGTAGGATTTTCTTCCTCCTACAATGTAACTGTACATCTGACATAAAATGGTAGCCTTCTATAAATGACATTTCATCCCAATGTGTAGGCTATATTACAACCTGTTCCTATAACACACATACCTCTCCACCCAGTTTGGGTAGGAGGATGACGCCTCATTGGCTTGTTATTGTTGCAGGGTAATGAGTTCTGCATTTTCTCCACATTGCTCCTGTTGATGGCATTAACTAAAGCAAGCAGAGCGGAAACCACCAGGAGCTTTATGAATGACATCCTACAGATGGGACCGGATTAGGCCTTGCTCTCTTCGTTACAGCGCCAGGTGGCTTTTTCCTCCAGCAAAGGTGTTACACTTAATCCCATTACGTCGCTGCTAAATCTCACAGACATCAAAATGATCATCCCCCTGCGCTGCTACCCCCCTCACAACCTCCCTCTCTCCTCCTCTCCCTGCCCCCCTCACAACTTCCCCTCTCCTCCCTCCCTGCCCCCTCACAACCTCCCTCTCTCCTCCTCTCCCTGCCTTCCTCTCCCTACCCTCCTGCCCTCCTGCCCCCCTCACAACCTCCGTCTCTCATCACTCCTCCTTCTCTTCCTGCCCTCCTGCCCCCTCACAAACTCCCCCTCTCCATCACTCCTCCTTCTCTCCCTGCCCTCCTGCCCCCTTACACCCTCCCCCTCTCCATCACTCCTCCTTCTCTCCCTGCCCTCCTGCCCCCCTCACAACCTCCCTCTCTCCTCCTTTTCTCCCTGCCCTCTTGCCCCACTCACACCCCCTCCCCTCTCCATCACTCCTCCTTCTCTCCCTGCCCTCCTGCCCCCTCACACCCCCCTCTCCCTCTCTCCTCCTTCTTTCCCTGCCCTCCTGCCCCCTCACACCCTCCCCCTCTCCCTCCTCCTCCTTCTCTCCCTGCCCTCCTGCCCCCCTCCCCCTCCCCTCTCCCTCTCCTCCTTCTTTCCCTGCCCTCCTGCCCCCTCCCATCCTCCTGCCCCCTCCCATCCTCCTGCCCCCTCCCATCCTCCTGCTCACTTTCCATCCTTTCTCTTTCCAAGTGACTGGAGGTGGCTTCACCTGAAAAGAGTCAAAATCTTCAGGCAGCTGCTATTTTAGCTGGCGCGCCGACTCGCTGCGAATGCCAATCTTGATCTAATTTCAGCGCGCTGGTGGCCCCTTATTCCCCCCGTCCAATAACGTGTCTGCTGGAAAAATCCCACTGCTACAAATCAAGTCTATAATCCTAGCAAGGGACCTCGTGTCAATCTCGTTTTACAAACCCATGCTGCAGGTTTCCCCCTTTCTCTTTCTCTGTGTATTGCCGGTTGGCCTCTGGGGACAGTCCTTAAGTCCCACATCTCCTCAGAATAATAGATCAGGGATCACAAAACATGACCCCCCAGAACCTTGATATCACAATATTGCGACCCTTGGGGCATAAAACATAGGTGAGGATTAGGACTTTGCATAATAAGATTACACGCTGACTGGATGAAATCAAGGGAGGATCCATATGTGGCCGGCTGGCTCACTGTCAGCTGCTGTAGGCTGAGGGATATGTGTCGCAGAGGGTGGCAGGCAGCCTAGGAGCTGCTGGAAATCAAATGGGATTGTGTTCTGAATTAGCTGTCCATTCCCAGCCACTGGTGTCCCATACTCACAGGGTCAGACTCCATCTCCCACAGCTGCATTTGTGGGGGTTAGGTTGGCTCAAGTGTAGTCCACTTACTCATAACCTACTGCCCACAACTACAGGTCGATGTCAAGTCAGCTTCATCTATAAACCACTTTGAATTTGATTTAAAGTGCAAAATAATTAAGGAAGCAAAATAGAGGTGATTACACTATGTATCACTGTTATCGTCTCTCAGTGTCTTTAGAATGTGACATCCAGTGTATTTGCCATTGTTGTAGTCTCTGTAAATACTGTATGTACAAAATGAATGCTTTATTGAATAAATAAGTAGGTACCACAAGTAGAACTAACTATGAGACGAACCTTTCTCCTCTGTATACCAGTTCCTTTCTCCTCTGTGTACCAGTTCCTTTCTCCTCTGTGTACCAGTTCCTTTCTCCTCTGTGTACCAGTTCCTTTCTCCTCTGTGTACCAGTTCCTTTTTCCTCTGTGTACCAGTTCCTTTCTCCTCTGTGTACCAGTTCCTTTCTCCTCTGTGTACCAGTTCCTTTCTCCTCTGTGTACCAGTTCCTTTCTCCTCTGCGTACCAGTTCCTTTCTCCTCTGCGTACCAGTTCCTTTCTCCTCTGTGTACCAGTTCCTTTCTCCTCTGTGTACCAGTTCCTTTCTCCTCTGTATACCAGTTCCTTTCTCCTCTGTGTACCAGTTCCTTTCTCCTCTGTGTACCAGTTCCTTTCTCCTCTGTATACCAGTTCCTTTCTCCTCTGTATACCAGTTCCTTTCTCCTCTGTGTACCAGTTCCTTTCTCCTCTGTATACCAGTTCCTTTCTCCTCTGTATACCAGTTCCTTTCTCCTCTGTGTACCAGTTCCTTTCTCCTCTGTATACCAGTTCCTTTCTCCTCTGTATACCAGTTCCTTTCTCCTCTGTGTACCAGTTCCTTTCTCCTCTGTATACCAGTTCCTTTCTCCTCTGTATACCAGTTCCTTTCTCCTCTGTGTACCAGTTCCTTTCTCCTCTATGTACCAGTTCCTTTCTCCTCTGTGTACCAGTTCCTTTCTCCTCTGTATACCAGTTCCTTTCTCCTCTGTGTACCAGTTCCTTTCTCCTCTGTATACCAGTTCCTTTCTCCTCTGTGTACCTGTTCCTTTCTCCTCTGTGTACCAGTTCCTTTCTCCTCTGTGTACCAGTTCCTTTCTCCTCTGTGTACAAGTTCCTTTCTCCTCTGTGTACCAGTTCCTTTCTCCTCTGTGTACCAGTTCCTTTCTCCTCTGTATATCAGTTCCTTTCTCCTCTGTGTACCAGTTCCTTTCTCCTCTGTGTACCAGTTCCTTTCTCCTCTGTGTACCAGTTCCTTTCACCTCTGTGTACCAGTTCCTTTCTCCTCTGTGTACCAGTTCCTTTCTCCTCTGTGTACCAGTTCCTTTCTCCTCTGTGTACCAGTTCCTTTCTCCTCTGTGTACCAGTTCCTTTCTCCTCTGTATATCAGTTCCTTTCTCCTCTGTGTACCAGTTCCTTTCTCCTCTGTGTACCAGTTCCTTTCTCCTCTGTATACCAGTTCCTTTCTCCTCTGTGTACCAGTTCCTTTCTCCTCTGTGTACCAGTTTCTTTCTCCTCTGTGTACCAGTTCCTTTCTCCTCTGTGTACCAGTTCCTTTCTCCTCTGTGTACCAGTTCCTTTCTCCTCTGTGTACCAGTTCCTTTCTCCTCTGTGTACCAGTTCCTTTCTCCTCTGTGTACCAGTTCCTTTCTCCTCTGTGTACCAGTTCCTTTCTCCTCTGTGTACCAGTTCCTTTCTCCTCTGTGTACCAGTTCCTTTCTCCTCTGTGTACCAGTTCCTTTCTCCTCTGTGTACCAGTTCCTTTCTCCTCTGTGTACCAGTTCCTTTCTCCTCTGTGTACCAGTTCCTTTCTCCTCTGTGTACCAGTTCCTTTCTCCTCTGTGTACCAGTTCCTTTCTCCTCTGTGTACCAGTTCCTTTCTCCTCTGTGTACCAGTTCCTTTCTCCTCTGTGACCAGTTCCTTTCTCCTCTGTGTACCAGTTCCTTTCTCCTCTGTGTACCAGTTCCTTTCTCCTCTGTGTACCAGTTTCTTTCTCCTCTGTGTACCAGTTCCTTTCTCCTCTGTGTACCAGTTCCTTTCTCCTCTGTGTACCAGTTCCTTTCTCCTCTGTGTACCAGTTCCTTTCTCCTCTGTATATCAGTTCCTTTCTCCTCTGTGTACCAGTTCCTTTCTCCTCTGTGTACCAGTTCCTTTCTCCTCTGTGTACCAGTTCCTTTCTCCTCTGTGTACCAGTTCCTTTCTCCTCTGTGTACCAGTTCCTTTCTCCTCTGTGTACCAGTTCCTTTCTCCTCTGTGTACCAGTTCCTTTCTCCTCTGTGTACCAGTTCCTTTCTCCTCTGTGTACCAGTTCCTTTCTCCTCTGTGTACCAGTTCCTTTCTCCCTCACAGAAATGTGTATGACCGGACACCATCCACCCGCTGTCCCCCAAATGACCAACAAGGAATGAGCCTTTGCAAGCAGCTCATGGTGTTCCATTTGCACCATTTGCCTGAGAGTTTTTACCTTGTCCTGTGTGTCATTCAGTGGTAGAACACCGTGAGCTGCCAAGGCCCATTACCTGTTGGTCATTTGGGGGACAGCGGTTCAAATCAATCAAATCAAATCAAATCATTTTATTTATTTATGTATGTATTTGTCACATACACATGGTTAGCAGATGTTAATGCGAGTGTAGCGAAATGCTTGTGCTTCTAGTTCCGACAATGCAGTAATAACCAACGAGTAATCTAACCTAACAATTCCACAACTACGACCTTATACACACAAGTGTAAAGGGATAAAGAATATGTACATAAAGATATATGAATGAGTGATGGTACAGAATGGCATAGGCAAGATGCAGTAGAGAATATTGAGTACAGTATATACATATGAGATGAGTAATGTAGGGTATGTAAACATAAAGTGGCATAGTTTAAAGTGGCTAGTGATAAATGAATGACATAAAGATGGCAAGATGCAGTAGATGATATAGAGTACAGTATATACATATACATATGAGATGAGTAATGTAGGGTATGTAAACATTATATTAAGTGGCATAGTTTAAAGTGGCTAGTGATACATTTTTTACCTCAATTTCCATCAATTTCCATTATTAAAGTCAGCTGGAGTTGAGTCCATATGTTGGCAGCAGCCACTCAATGTTTGTGGTGGCTGTTTAACAGTCTGATGGCCTTGAGATAGAAGCTGTTTTTCAGTCTCTCGGTTCCTGCTTTGATGCACCTGAACCGACCTCGCCTTCTGGATGATAGCAGGGTGAACAGGCAGTGGCTCGGGTGGTTGTTGTCCTTGATGATCTTTATGGCCTTCCTGTGACATTGGGTGGTGTAGGTGTCCTGGAGGGCAGGTAGTTTGCCCCGGTGATGCGTTGTGCAGACCTCACTACCCTCTGGAGAGCCTTACTGTTGTGGGCGGAGCAGTTGCCGTACCAGGCGGTGATACAGCCTGACAGGATGCTCTCGATTGTGCATCTGTAGAAGTTTGTGAGTGCTTTTGGTGACAAGCTGAATTTCTTCAGCCTCCTGAGGTTCAAGAGGTGCTTCTGCTCCTTATTCACAACGCTGTCTGTGTGGCTGGACCAATTCAGTTTGTCCGTGATGTATACGCAGAGGAACTTAAAACTTACTACCCTCTCCACTACTGTCCCGTCGATGTGGATAGGGGGTGCTCCCTCTGGAGTTTCCTGAATTCCACAATCATCTCCTTTGTTTTGTTGACGTTGAGTGTGAGGTTATTTTTCCTGACACCACACTCCGAGGGCCCTCACCTCCTCCCTGTAGGCCGTCTCATTGTTGTTGGTAATCAAGCATACCACTGTAGTGTCGTCCACAAACTTGGTGATTGAGTTGGAGGCGTGCGTGGCCATGCAGTCGTGGGTGAACAGGGAGTACAGGAGAGGGCTCAGAACGCACCCTTGTGGGGCCCCAGTGTTGAGGATCAGCGGGGTGGAGATGTTGTTACCTACCCTCACCACCTGGGGGTGGCCGGTCAGGATTTCCAGTACCCAGTTGCACAGAGCTTGATGACGAGCTTGGAGGGTACTATGGTATTAAATGCTGAGCTGTAGTCGATGAACAGCATTCTCACATAGGCATTCCTCTTGTCCAGATGGGTTAGGGCAGTGTGCAGTGTGGTTGCGATTGCGTCGTCTGTGGACCTATTGGGGCGGTAAGCAAATTGGAGTGGGTCTAGGGTGTCAGGTAGGGTGGAGGGGATATGGTCCTTGACTAGTCTCTCAAAGCACTTCATGATGACGGAAGTGAGTGCTACGGGGCGGTAGTCGTTTAGCTCAGTTACCTTAGCTTTCTTGGGAACAGAAACAGGGTGGCCCTCTTGAAGCATGTGGGAACAGCAGACTGGGATAAAGATTGATTAAATATGTCCGTAAACACACCAGCCAGCTGGTCTGCGCATGCTCTGAGGACGCGGCTGGGGATGCTATCTGGGCCTGCAGCCTTGCGAAGGTTAACAAGTTTAAATGTTTTACTCATGTCGGCTGCAGTAAAGGAGAGTCTGCAGGTTTTGGTAGCGGGCCGTGTCAGTGGCACTGTATTGTCCTCAAAGTGAGCAAAGAAGTTATTTAGTCTGTCTGGGAGCAAGACATCCTGGTCCGTGACGGGGCTGGTTTTCTTTTGTAATCCGTGATTGACTGTAGACCCTGCCACATACCTCTTGTGTCTGAGCCGTTGAATTGCAATTCTACTTTGTCTCTATACTGACGCTGAGCTTGTTTGATTGCCTTGCGGAGGGAATAGCTACACTGTTTGTATTCGGTCATGTTTCCGATCACCTTGTCCTGGTTAAAAGCAGTGGTTCGCACTTTCAGTTTCGCGAGAATGCTGCCATCAATCCACGGTTTCTGGTTTGGGAATGTTTTAATCGATGCTGTGGGTATGACATCGCCAATGCACTTTCTAATGTACTCGCCCACCGAATCAGCGTATTCGTCAATGTTGTTGTTGGACGCTATGCGGAACATATCCCAATCCACGTGATCGAAGCAGTCTTGAAGCGTGTAATCAGATTGGTTGGACCAGCGTTGAACAGACCTGAGTGCGGGAGCTTCTTGTTTTAGTTTCTGTCTGTAGGCTGGAAGCGACAAAATGGAGTCGTGGTCAGCTTTTCCGAAAGCTTCCGCGACGCACCTTATATGCGTCGCGGAAGTTAGAATATCAATGATCCAGGGTTTTACCAGCCCTGGTTGCGCAATCGATATGCTGATAGAATTTAGGGAGTCTTGTTTTCAGATTAGCCCAGCTACAATGAATGCAGCCTCAGGATGTGGTTTCCAGTTTACATAGAGTCAAATAAAGTTTGTTCAGGGCCATCGATGTGTCTGCTTGGGGGGATATATAAGGCTGTGATTATAATTGAAGAGAATTCCCTTGGTAGATAATGCGGTCGACATTTGATTGTGAGGAATTCTAAGTCAGGTGAACAGAAGGACATGAGTTCCTGTATGTTGTTATGATCACACCACGTCTTATTAATCGATGTGTGAAGAAACCATCTGGCTGCACCGGCTCTGATAGCGTCTCTCGAGTGAGCCCTGTTTATGTGAAGTAAAGAATGTTACAGTCTCTGATGTCTCTCGGGATTGCTACCCTAGCTCGTATTTCATCAACCTTGTTGTCAAGAGACTGGACATTGGCGAGTAGTATGCTAGGGAGTGGTGCGTGATGTGCCCATCTCTGGAGCCTGACCAGAAGACCGCTTCGTTTGCCGCTTTTACGGAGACCTTGTTTTGGTTCGCCAGCTGGGATCCGATCTATTGTCCTGGGTGGTGGGCAAAACACAGGATCCGCTTCGGGAAAGTCATAATCCTGGTCGAAATGATGGTGAGTTGACGTTGCTCTTATATTCAGTAGTTCCTCCCGACTGCATATAATGAAACCTAAGATTACCTGGGGTACCAATGTAAGAAATAACACGTAAAAAAAAAAAATACTGCATAGTTTCCTAGGAACGTGAAGCGAGACGGCCATCTCTGTTGGTGCCGGAAGACACAATAGTGTCCAGTGCTTATTGATCTGCTCAGGGAAGGGACGGGCAGGCCCATTTCCCACACCCTGTGGTCACCCTGCGGTGGATCAGGAAGCACGGTCAGACACCGTTCTGTGAGGGAGAAAGGAACTGATACAAAGAGAAAGGTTCGGCTCATAGTAGGTTCTACTTGTGATTTAGTCAAAAAGGAACACAATATACTGGGTCAAATGGTGGACTTTGCTGAACAGTTAGTCTTAGTTTGCATTCTAAAGGGCAAAGCGGGGTCTATTGTCAACAGGATACTCTTTTTATTGTATTTGTGTGTCAAGAATTATCAGCCGATGATCGTGGACTTCAGGAAATAGCGGAGGGAGCATCCCCATATATACATTGATGGGACAGTAGTGGAGAAGGTGGAAAGTTTTAAGTTCCTCGGCGTACACATCACGGACAAACTGAAATGATCCACCAACACAGACAGTGTGGTGAATAAAGCGCAACAGCACCTCTTCAACCTCAGGATGCTTGTTACCTGAAACCCTCACAAACCTTTACAAATGCACAATTGAGAGCATCAGCTCGGGGATGTATCACCGCCTGTTATGGCAATTGCACCACCCTTAACCGCAAGGCTCTCCAGAGGGTGGTGCGGTCTGCACAACACATTACCGGGGCAAACTACCTGCCCTCCATGATACCTACAGCACCCGATGTCACAGGAAGGCCAAAATGATCATCAAGGACAACAACCACCTGAGCCACTGCCTGTTCACCCCACTACCATCCTGAAGGCGAGGTCAGTACAGATGCATCAAAGCTAGGACCGAGAGACTGAAAAACAGCTATCTCAAGGCCATCAGACTGTTGCTCTTAAGGATATGCCCCTTTTTTCCATTTCCACCTAAAATGACACACCCAAATATTACTGCCTGTAACTCAGGCCCTGATGCAAGGATATGCATATTCTTGATACCATTTTAAAGGTAACAATTTTGTGGAATTGTGAAAGGAATGTTGGAGAATATAGCACTTTAGATCGGGTAAAAGAAAATCAACTTGTTTTTGTATTTTGTTGGTTGCATCTTTGAAATGCAAGAGAAATGCCATAATGTATTATTCCAGCCCAGGTGCAATTTATATTTTGGACACCAGATGGCAGCAGTGTATGTGCAAAGTTTTAGACTGATCAAATGAACCATTGCATTTCTGTTCAAAATGTTGTGTCAGGACTTCCCAAATGTGCCCAATTGGCACTTTTCAAGTTCAAAACTGTGCACTCTCCTCAAATAATAGCATGGTATTATTTCACTGTAATAGCTACTGTAAATTGCACAGTGCAGTTAGATTAACTAGAATTTAAGCTTTCTGCCAATATCAGATATGTCTATGTGCTGGGAAATGTTCTTGTTACAACTTAATGCTAACCGCATTAGCCTAAGTTAGCTCAACCGTCCTGTGGGGGACCCACCGATCCTGAAGAAGTTGCTATCACTAACACAGTGAGGCTGCTGCCTACATACAGACTCAAATCATTGGCCACTTTAATAAATGGATCACTAGTCACTTTAAATAATGCCAATTTCATCATGTTTACATATCTTACATTCCTCATCTCATATGTATATAATGTATTTTATACCATCTATTACATCTTGCCTATGCCACTTGGCCATTGCTCAACCATATATTTATATGTACAGTTGAAGTCTGAAGTTTACATACACCTTAGCTAAATACATTTAAACTCAGTTTTTCACAATTCCTGACATTTAATCCTTGTAAAAACTCCCTGATTTAGGTCAGTTAGGATCACCACTTTATTTTAAGATTGTAAAATGTCAGAATAATAGTAGAGAATGATTTATTTCAGCTTTTATTTCTTTCATCACATTCCCAGTGGGTCAGAAGTTTACATACACTCAATTTGTATTTGGTAGCATTGTCTTGAAATTGTTTGACTTGGGTCAAATGTTTCGGGTAGCCTTCCACAAGCTTCCCACAATAAGTTGGGTGAATTTTGGCCCTATCCTCCTGACAGAGCTGGTGTAAATGAGTCAGGTTTGTAGGCCTCCTTGCTCGCATACGGTTTTTCAGTTCTGCCCACAAATGTTCTATAGGATTGAGGTCAGGGCTTTGTGAAGGCCACTCCATTACCTTGACTTTGTTGTCCTTAATACCTCTTCGGGCTATGGGGCAGTATTTTCACGTCCGGATGAAAAGCGTGCCCAACGTAAACTGCCTGCTACTCAGGCCCAGAAGCTGGTATATGCATATAATTGGTAGATTTAGATAGAAAACACTCTAACGTTTCTTAAACTGTTTGAATCATGTATGTGGGTATAACAGAACTGATATGGCAGCAGAAAACCTGAGAAAAATCCTTCCAGGAAAAAAAATTGAGTTCACTCTCTTTTCAATGGGATTTCTATGGGGATCTAGATTTCTGTGGCACTTTCTTGCAGTTCCTGTCGCTTCCACTGGATGTCAACAGTCTTTAGAAATTGGTTGATCTGACACATTGGCTGGATTAACAACAAGCGTAGCTTCAATTTGGTGTATTGCATGTGTGATTTCATGAAAGTTTAATATTTATAGCAATTTAATTTGAATTTGGCTCTCTGTCATTTCACCTGATGCTGTTGAGGGATTCCGCTAGCTGAACGTCTAGCCGTAACAAGTTAAGAGAGAGAGTGCGAGCTAGGGCCAGAGAGAGAGAGAGAGAGAGAGAGAGAGAGAGAGAGAGAGAGAGAGAGAGAGAGAGAGAGAGAGAGAGAGAGAGAGAGAGAGAGAGAGAGAGAGAGAGAGAGAGAGAGAGAGAGAGAGAGAGAGAGAGAGAGAGAGAGGGCCAGAGAGCGCGAGCCAGAGAGAGAGAGCGTGAGCGAGGGCCAGAGAGAGAGAGTGCGAGCTAGGGCCAGAGAGAGAGAGAGAGAGAGAGAGAGAGAGAGAGAGAGAGAGAGAGAGAGGGCAGAGAGAGCGAGGGCCAGAGAGAGAGAGAGTGTGAGCGAGGGCCAGAGAGAGAGAGAGAGAGGGG
Organism: Oncorhynchus keta; assembly: GCF_023373465.1. Taxonomy (NCBI): domain Eukaryota; kingdom Metazoa; phylum Chordata; class Actinopteri; order Salmoniformes; family Salmonidae; genus Oncorhynchus; species Oncorhynchus keta. The sequence goes on along the minus strand of NC_068437.1, from coordinate 44,286,014 downwards.
CCAGCGAGGGCCAGAGAGAGAGAGAGCGA